>NC_133340.1:2741174-2895950 GCF_030506205.2 Paramisgurnus dabryanus
ATTCTAGTAATTCGAGACATTCACGCGGAATTTGGGTCATGGGAGGGGCTTCTGCGACTCCACTGAGACTCTGCTCGCTTCCTGTAGTCACGTCACTACTACAGCAAGGTCCTGATTGGTTAACGTGGCGTGAAAATCCACAGAATTTCAGATTTTTCAACTCCCCGCGTTTCTTGCAGCAACGCTCACTTCGCGTGAAACGTGCCATCTGTGCGTACCGCGTCGCAGGATGCCTTATCGCGTCTTTGGATGGACTTAACATGTAAATCACTCATGCTTGCCGCCTCTACCGCATCTGGTGAGAACCCTGCATAACCGTGGGTTCACACCAGCCATGTTTGAGGCGTCAAAATTGCGTCTACCATGTCTAGTTTGCCGCTTGAACATTTTGAGTTTACTCGCTTCATTCGCGCATGAAAGCCGCGCATGAAATTCCAGTCATCGAGACTTTCACGCGGAAATTTGCATCATAGGAGTGGCTTCTGCGACTCCGCTCGCTTTCTGTAATCACGTCACTACTAGAGCAAGCTCCTTATTGGTTAACGCGGCACGTTTCCTGCCAAAGTTAAAAATTTTCAACTCGCTCGTTTGACGCAGCAACATCAATTCGCGCGAACCAGAGGCGGAATCGCAACTACCTACCGCGCCAGACTAAATGCCTCATTTATGCCGCGAGACCTCCAGACGGGCGTCAACATGTCTTCACATTGACTTAACATTGAAATCGCTGGCGCTTGACGCCTCTACCGCCGCTGAACTGAACGCAGCATAAGAATGGTGTTTATACAACCCCACCTAACCTTTTTTTGACTTATGAATATTAAATAGATGACGTAATACTCGCCCAATAGTTTTTACTTAGAGGTGAGTGAATGCTAGGTATAGTTATGGACCTGTTACAAAAACTCCTATATAATAAACATGTCCCTGCTCTCTATTATTTTTTTTATTTTTTTTGGTCCTACATCTTATAGCGATCACCCACAATGTCGTAAGCATACACACACACTTCATCTGCACATCCTCTTCCCACCATTTCATCTGCATCCCATCATGACAGAAGATGCATGGTTGACTGGGTCGGTCAGTGAAAAGCTGTACAGTCTAGAGCTAGAAAATTGATCTCCATATCAATTATAGAGCTGCTGGGGTCTTTTTCCTTCCTGGCTGCAGAAGCCTGGAGAAATTGCTTGGCTATAGCCATGGCATATTTTTCACCACTTTAGGCAAAAATCCATGTCGATTACGCAGCCAATCGATGGCCTGCGTCTCTTGCTCAGCGGTGCTGCTAAACGCATCAATGATGAGCCCAGTGTGGGCGGCAAAGACAGTAAGACGGGGAAAAAGAGAGTAAGAGAGACAGGGAGGTAAAATGGTGATAAGGTGAGAGAGACAGACAGACATAAGGGGAAATGAGATTGAGGCAGTGAGGAAAACAGAAAGAGTAAATGACAGTGAGACAAAGAAAATATAAGAGATGAAAAGTAAGACAGGCAGAGACTGATGGGGAGGAAAAGTAGAGTAGGATGGGGAGGAAATAAAAGAGGAGGAAGTAGAGTGAGACAGGCAGGGACACAATGAGAGTGAGACAGGACGGAAATAAAAGATGAAGGGGGATGAGACAGGCACAGGGGACAATGAGAGTGAGACTGGGAGGAAATAAAAATGAAGGTGAGTGAGACAGGCATGGGGGCAATGGGAGTGAGACAGGCAGGAAAGAAAAGAAAATATAAGAGAGTGAGACAGGTGGGGAGTGACAATGACAGGAAGGAGGTAAATTAGAATGAAGGTTAGACATACAGGAAGGGACAGCGAGAGTGAGACAGGTAGGAAATTAAGGAGGATAAGGTTAATGAGACAGGCAGGAAAGGACAATGAGAGTTAGACAGAGGCAATAAAAGAGGAGAAAGTAGAGTGAGATAGGGAGGAAATAAAAGATGAAGAAGAGTAAGACAGGCAGAGAGAGACAATGGCCCTGTCCCAAATGGCGCACTTCATGTGGACTTTCTTTTTTTTTTCTTCTTTATTTATTTGAAAGGGACAATGCACATCAATCAACATTTTTTACACTGCAGCAGGCTTCGCGTACTTTGCCAACCCAGAAGTCCTTGCGAAAGGGCAATCGAACCAATCAGACGACGGAAGGGAGGAGTTCACACTGACGGGCAACTTCTCTACCTATTTTCCGGTGTGATGCTCGAGTCTGTCCAGAAATACGACTCCGGTGCACCCACGTGGACTCGCATCAAGGGTCCCTAAAGTCTGGACTACGTGATGTCATCAAAGTGTGGACTCTGAGGAGGACCACAAGTCCGGAGTGTGCCATTTGGGACAGGGCCAATGAGACTGAGACAGGGAGGAAGTGAAAGAGGAGGAAGTAGAGTGAGACAGGGAGGAAGTGGAAGAGGAGGAAGTAGAGTGAGACAGGGAGGAAGTGGAAGAGGAGGAAGTAGAGAGAGACAGGCAGATAGAGACAATGGGAGTGAGACAGAGGAAATAAAAGATGAAGGGGAGTGAGACGGCAATGACAGAATGACAGAATGACAGGAAGGAAATAAAGGAAAATGAAGGTGAGACATGCAGGAAGGGACAGTGAGAGTGAGACAGGTAGGAAATAAAAGAGGATTAGGGCAATGAGACAGGCAGGAAAGGACAATGAGAGTTAGACAGAAGAATAAAAAGGGGAGGAAGTAGAGTGAGACAGGCGGATAGGGACAATGGGAGTGAGACAGGGAGGAAATAAAAGATTAAGGGGAGTGAGACAGGCACAGATGGCAATGGGAGTGACACAGGGAGGAAATAAAAAATGAAGGGGAGTGAGACAGGCAGGGGGACAATGAGAATCATACAGGAAGGAAAGAAAATAAAACATAGCGGAGTGAGACAGGCAGGAAAGGGCAATGAAAGTTAAACAGAGTAATAAAAAGAGGATGAAGTAGAGTGAGACAGGCAGATAGGGACAGTGACAGAATGACAGGAAGGAAACAAAGGAGAATTGAAGGTGAGACATGCAGGAAAGGACAATGAGAGTTAGACAGAAGAATAAAAAGAGGAGGAAGTAGAGTGAGACAGGCAGATAGGGACAGTGAAAATGAGACAGGTATGAATTTAAGGAGGATTTTGGCAATGAGACAGGCAGGAAAGGACAACAAGAGTTAGACAGAGGCAATAAAAGAGTAGGAAGTAGAGTGAGACAGGGAGGAAATAAAAGATGAAGAAGAGTAAGACAGGCAGAGGGGGGCAATGAGAGTGAGACAGGGAGAAAGTGAAAGAGGAGGAAGTAGAGTGAGACAGGGAGGAAGTGAAAGAGGAGGAAGTAGCATGAGACAGGCAGATAGAGACAATGGGAGTGAGACGGAGGAAATAAAAGATGAAGGGGAGTGAGACAGGCAGGGGGACAATGACAGAATGACAGGAAGGAAACAAAGGAGAATTGAAGGTGAGACATGCAGGAAAGGACAATGAGAGTTAGACAGAAGAATAAAAAGAGGAGGAAGTAGAGTGAGACAAGCAGATAGGGACAATTTGGAGTGAGACAGGGAGGAAATAAAAGATTAAGGGGAGTGAGACAGGCAGGGGGGACAATGAGAGTCATACAGGAAGAAAAGAAAAGAAAAGAAAATATAGGGGAGTGAGACATGCAGGGAGTGACAATGACAGGAAGAAAATAAAGGATAATGAAGGTGAAACATGCAGGAAGGGACAGTGATTGTGAGACAGGTAGGAAATTAAGGAGGATTTTGGCAATGAGACAGGCAGGAAAGGACAACGAGAGTTAGACAGAGGCAATAAAAGAGTAGGAAGTAGAGTGAGACAGGGAGGAAATAAAAGATGAAGAAGAGTAAGACAGGCATAGAGGGACAATGAGAGTGAGAGGAAGTGAAAGAGGAGGAAGTAGAGTGAGACAGGCAGATAGAGACAATGGGAGTGAGATGGAGGAAATAAAAGATTAAGGGGAGTGAGACAAGCAGAGGGGACAATGAGAGTCATACATGAAGGAAAGAAAAGAAAATATAGGGGAGTGAGACAGGCAGGGAGTGACAATGACAGAATGACAGGAAGGAAACAAAGGAGAATTGAAGGTGAGACATGCAGGAAAGGACAATGAGAGTTAGACAGAAGAATAAAAAGAGGAGGAAGTAGAGTGAGACAGGAAGGAAATAAAAGAGCATGAAGGAGTGAGAGTGAGACAGTGATGAAATTAAAAAAGGCGAAAAAGAGTGAGACATGGTGAAAAAGAGCGAAACAAGCATAGTAGAAAGGGAGACCAAGAAAAAGAGTGGGAGGAAAAAGATGCGAGGAGACAGACAGAGAAAATGAGAGAGATGGGTGGCAGTGATTTGATGCTCTTTTCTCTCTGATTCAGTAGTTCAGTCTCACTGTGAAGAAGCGTGACTGTATGTGTGTGTGATTTCCTGATGTAATCGGTTGTTGGAGTGTATGAGCATGTCCTGTGTCACTAGTGGAGCGTAGCAAAAGCTGTGATTTACAGGACGCTGGAGGTTGGGGGGGTGCTGTACGTGCTGTGAGAGAGGCAGAATATTGGTTAGAAGTATGAGGATGTTGTGACCAAGGCTCCCAAACCACCGTGAATGACATCTCCATTGCCATTTCTCATACTGAGCTCAAACGCACGTAAAAACCTCCACAATTCATTTCTACGACAACATCAACATATGAAACTACTACCCTTCAGCCAATGATGCTACTCTTTTTTTATGCGTATTTAACAAGCAAACTATTTTACGACAAGTCTCTTATTCAGTGGAATAACAAAGCGCGGATGCCGTTGCTAGTCAGCAACAACGTCCCGCTGCGCTTGAATTATTTACGTCAGAGTTCTGACACAATGTTCTGACTAGATTTGCCAGACTTTACATCAGCGAGCCATCCGTTGTGACATCAGCACTCAACCCGAACCAGACATTTGGCATTCTACTAGCGCGTGTCATGCTTATCTGGCTAGCCTCCTCCTAATGTCTGTCACGCTAAGGTAGCCGCCTTCTCCTTTTCTGTTCGCTCTTCTCCTTCATGACATGAATACAAATGCGCTTTAAAAAACCCAAGGCATCATTTCTCCCCCACCCCACCCCCACCATCCCTGCATCTTTGTGTGATAGGCACCTCTAAATGAATTTGCAATCATCTCGGCGGCTAGGCGCACGAGGCTGGCGCACACATTTCCACCTATTCAAAAAGATATTAGTGCTGAGAATACATCGGAAGGCGAGGGCATTCAAAAGAAGAGAGAGATTTCTTTTAGCTCTCTTTCTCCTTTATGGCTCGCAAAACATCCCCGCTGACCATAACGCGTCTCATCCCCAATGAAATAATGAAACAATTATGACCACAGACTCGTATCTCAGAATTAACTAAACTGTCATCTGACTAAATGCGTTTTATGTTTGCCGTGAGATATTAACGCAGCCATAATTTATGCATTGGATATTTGACAACTGTGAAAAATAAATCCATTTATTTCCTTTGGTGCCTCTCTCTGGAGCCACATCCCTCCAACCCACTGATCAAATCCCCACCCCTCCTCCATTCCTTCTTCTCCTCCTTCGACAGTCGATCTCCGAGGCCTCTTATTCTCTCCATTTTTCAGCCCGAGCCCTTCCGATCTCGTTCCCTTGTCTCTTTCTCATCGGCACTCTCTTGGTATTTATTGCTAATGTATGTAGATGGATCTTAGGACTTTGAGAGACTGAACAGGGTACGCATAAGAGAAAGTTACTTAATTTTAGATCTAAAACATTTAAATTCCGTTGAGCGTTTGCAAATACAGGTGTGTAAAATGATCTGGTGATAATTGTGCACCTGCGCAGCACCTGCTAGCATTACTTTTATACGTAATCCTCTGAGAATCATACAACAGAGCTATGTATGGTCCCAGGTTTAAACTTAATGTAAAAAGTGGTCACTGAGACGTTACCTTTCAAAAAGGTCCTAATATGTACCATATACTGTACCTCTGAGGTATGGGTATGTACCTAAGGTACCAATGTGTACATTTGATAAACCAAAATCCAAATTTTAGGTTTTTGAAAAGGTACCACCCCAGTGACAACATTTGTACCACCTTGTACTTTTTGAGAGTGTATCAAGTGTGAACTGTAAATGGACTGCAGCATCGAGGGTGAGGTTTGGGGCTTGAATGACATTGTTAAAGGAAAACACCACCATTTTTCAATATTTTACCATGGTCTTACATCAACTTAGACAAATTAATACATACCTGTCTTTTTTTCAATACATGCACTTAATTTTTGTACAGCATGTTGTGAATGTGTTAGCATTTAGCCTAGCCCCATTCATTGCTATGGCTCCAAACAGGGATGAATTTAGAAGCCACCAAACACTTCCATGTTTTCCCTATTTAAAGACTGTTACATGAGTAGTTACACCAGTAAGTATGGTGGCACAAAATAAAACTTTTGTTTGGAGCCATAGGAATGAATGGGGCTAGGCTAAATGCTAACACATTCACGAAGCACTGTACAAAAATTAAGTGCACCCATTGAAAAAAGATAGAAATTAATTAATTTGTCTAAGTTGAAGTAAGAACATAAAAAATATTGAAAAACGGTGGTGTTTTCCTTTAATAATGTCATCAATTACTAACACAAAATGATAGAGGCCTTATTCCTATTGAGTTTAGAGGTATGTGATGGTTAAGATACACATCTTCTTTAGCAACAAATAGTCAATAAATAACTTAATGAACCTTAGTTGTAAACACCTCAGCACATCAATATTCATTGTACAGGCGCACAGGTGTGTTTTATATTGCATTTTACATAATTCAAGACATATTTTAATAATCAATTATGCAAATATGTCATTGAATCATCGACAACCTTACTATCACCAATTACTGGACACTAAATGATATGAGCTTTGTTCCCATTGAGTATAAAGGGATTTGATGGTTAAGGTACACACAACTTAATGGACCTTAGGTCAATACACACCTCCCTTTTATTTCATCATACGGTGAGGTGTGAAGGAGATCTGGCCCTGATCTTTCTCATGAACTCTTTTGCTACTTCCACATGACGTCAAACAAAACAAACAAACAAACAAATGAAAGTACAGGATGTTTTGTGAAAACTAGCTATGGGCAATCGTTCTGTAGTTCAGTTGGTATTGCATTGTGATGGGTTCGAAATTGAAATGAATTGATGTGTGTTTGCTGTACAGAGGTTTGCACAATACAGTTTATTACATCATTTATTGCATCATTTATTTATGCATGAGACAGAGAAATGGGATTTTGTACAAATAAAGAAAAAGTAATTAGCCATGAGAGACCATTCATTAAGGTGAATTAAGGATTTTAGGATTGTACAATCACTTCAAACCCTATTAACCATGGTCACATTCCTGTAACACACTCTGTATTGTATTGATTTTAAACTTTAACACAAAAATGTATATACACTGTCAGAAAGTCATTCTTATACACTATCATTTGTACCTTTATGTTGCACTTTTTGGGGTGCAAAATTATACCCTAAGACACTGGTTCTCAAACTTTGTCGGCATGCCCCTCCCCTTATGTAAGGGTCCCCCCCAAAGAAACTTTATGACATAAAAGTTATCCTGTGTAGTGCTGTTGGTTAGTAGCCTTATTTGTCTGAGTTTTAATTACAGAGAATTTATGATAAATAAATGTATTTTATAAAATTTCATAAACCTTGGAGCCCCCCTGGCACAATCTTGCGCCCCCCAATTTGAGAACCACTGCTCTAAGGACCTATTATGTACCTAAAGGAACAATTTTGTACCAGTTAATTTAAAGGGTACCAAATAGTTAACTGTACTTTTAAAGGAATAGTGCTATCAAAACATTAATCGCGATTAATCACATACAAGATAAATGTTTGTGTTTGCGTAATATATGTGTGTGTTTGCTGTGTGTATATTATATACAAACATAGAAAAATGCTATTTAGGTATGTTTTTTATTTATGTTTATAATATATTGATTATATATAAAATATATAAATACACACATAGAAAAAAATTATTTAGGTATATTTTTATTTATAATATAAAATAAAAATATATATAAAATATATATAAATATACATGTTAATGTTTCTTGTTTCTTTAATGCAAACATTAACGTATATATATATAATTATATATATATATATATATATATATATATATATATATATATATATATATATATATATATATATATATATATATATATAATTATTTAATTATTTATTTATTTATATATATATATATATATATATATATATATATATATATATATATATATATATATATATATATATATATATATATATATTATTTATTTATTTATTTATTTTATATTATAAATAAAAGTATACCTAAATAACTTTTTTCTATGTGTGTATATATATATTTTTTTATTTATTTTATATATAATAATTACACATAGTGCACACGGATAAGTTATGCAAAAAAACTTTTATTTTGTATGCGATTAATCGCAATTAATCTTTTGACAGCCCTAAAAGATTCACAACAGATCCTTTTAGATAGAGTAATGTACCCAGAAACATTGTATGTTTAATATACATGTAAAGGTACAAAACTGAACTTTAGGGTACCACACCAGCGACAGAAAAGGTACAGTTTTGTAAAAAAAATTCTGACAGTATTTGCATTTTACAAGGATTTGATAGGTCATCCAATCATAATTCAAACTCAGGAAATTGTTTTATAAAGCGAATTTAAACACGTTCATTAATCATCAATACCATCATCAATTACTGCCATTTAAATAATAAGAGCTGTGTTAAAAAAATAGGCTTTTTAAAACTTCCCACCATTAAAGCACAGTTTATATCTTTCAACGAATGAAAACTGTATCATGGAAATTAATAATCATATCTCTTTTCCATCGCATATTATTCAATCATATTAAGATATAAGGCTCACCAAACAATCGCCCTCCTTGTAAAAAAATTGCTCTGTCCAATCTCCCCTGAATTTCAACTCAATGTCAGTCAGTGACTGGTTTGTACACATAGAGACTGCTTGTGCGTGTCACGTCGGAGATGATTGGATAACCTTTGGTGTGAGAAAGACCGAAAGGAGAAAATCACTGCAGGTTTTCGGAACAGCTGGTAGTGTAAAAGCAGTCTGCTGCCATCGTGGTGGGCACAGACTGAGAAATCCCCGCAGGCAGGACAGATCCGCCCCCCAAAAAACACACACACGTACCGCTCGAACAATTGCACGCTCCACTCACTGCTGAGAGTGACAGTTTTGACAAATAGCCACCAAAAAACTCTTGTTGCTTTGCAGCCATTGTGCACAGTGAGGAATCAAGAAAGCAGAGGAAAAGTAACAGCGAGGAAAGGAATGGAAAGGGAAAATTGGATAAAAAGGATAGAGGAAGAAAGGAAGAGGAGATCACTTTTGGAGAAGTCATTTCTACACTATCCAATGACACATTCCTAACCATCGACTCCCCTCACACCCCCCTGCTCTTACCATATCCATCTCATCTCCCTTAGACACACGGACACGGTTTTCAAGGACTAAGTAACAGACCCACAGCTGGTGCGCGAGCGCTTTTAAGCAACCCTCACGTACACACCATCCAGAAATAACCATAATAACAACAGCACACAGTTTGCAGCCAGCGAACGACCAAATTCGCCCCCAGCTCTCACAAACAAAAGAGTAGGTGATAGTAACACGGTACGGTAAGGCAAACAGAGTAACGTGGTGCTGAAGAGAAAGATACTGTATACTCACCCCCCCTCCCTTTTTTCTCACTCACTCAAGAAGCTCCCGTATACGAGTCTCCTTTTTCCTTTTCTCGCTTTCTCTCACGCGCAGCGGCCGCACAAAAACCCGTTCGGGATCATCTGGGTTTTCATCATTTGTTTCCACTCTTATTTCTCTCCAGGCTTTTGTACCCTCCCTTTTGTCCGTGCTGGCCCAAAAAGTGCACACACATCCACACAAAGGGCTGCTCTTCCCCGCAGTAACCGGTCCCCTTCAGCATCTAGACACTAGGACAACATCAAAGCAACTTGGGGGGAACACTTCAGGGGCCCATTGTCTCCGGTCTGATCGCTTTTTCTCGCCTCCGTCCCCCCTCCGGTTTGGAAGGCACTTGGTACGGTCCGGGCATTCAAGCCGAGCAGCTTTCACACATGCAGGGGAAGCTTGTCTCAGGCAATTGCTGACAAGCTACAAACAAGGCAGCCATCCCCCTTTCCCCGAGCGCACTCGTGGGTTAACTTTATTTAACAGCCCATCTCACTTTTGCATTCTCTATGGAAGGGTTACAGTGTTGGGGTTGCGAGTTACAAGTTACAGATTTGCAAGAAGTTAGTGAGGTTTACGTCTACAACATGTATGAAAAAGCTACTGTGGTTCTCCCCAAGCTTCCGGATACAAAAATGTTCCCCTTGTGCTCTTTCTCCCAATCTCTGTTACTCGTGTAGGGAGTAAAAAAACACACAAAAGTGAGAAGGGTACTGGGGTCTGGTTTGGTCGTCTCGGCCCTATAGCAGTAACTGTGAAGAAAGGGGGGTCAAGGGCCGTGAAAGTAGGGAGAGAGCGAGAAAGGGGTGACGGTGAGTGGGGGGAGGTGGAGGATTAAGAAACAATAAATCTTTAAACTGAGATTTGAAGAGTTGTGGGCTGTTAAAATGATGTTGCAATTTAAAGTTCTTGTCTTGCTCCCATGCAACATTTCTAAATATTTAAAGAATACTGAAAGAAAGAATCGTAGAACAAGGGATCCCTAAAAAACGTGAATTACTGAGGGAAGGAAAATAAGAGAGAGAGAGAGAGAGAGAGAGAGAAAGGAGGGGTAATGGCTGGGAATAGACAGATGTGTCAATCAGATTCAATTGTAAGCAGATGGGCACAAGGAGACCAGCAGCCTCTTTTCCAGTTTAACCAAAAACTGTCGCTAAGCTTAAAATTAAAGGTCAACAAAAACACAGATGCTTTTAATCGAACTTGATTCCTTCGAAGACGTTACCTTGTGCATTAAAGGAGAACTCAGGTTTTACCTCACTATTCAAGTGATTGATTTAAATAAGTTAGTAGCATTTCGACAAATCTGGTTGTTGTAGTCCTTATGAAAGTTTGATTGCGTGTAGAAAAAGCTTTTTGAAAAGTTTTGATTTGGCATGATCAGCCATGTCCCACAATTGGACCACATCGCTAGTACTCCTACTAATAATAGTATTATTAAAAACAGTTGTTTTACTTGTATAGATGGTTTTAGCAGGAAACGGCTCTTTTGGACAAAGGCAACTTCTGGTAGACTTCCGTTTATTTCTGATAACAAGGAAAATAAATGACCTTTATATCTAACACGTATTAGGGGTCTTCAACCTTTTTGTGAGCAAGGGCTACCACAATGGATAAAACTATTGGGAGGGCTTCTTTTTTGACTCAAAACTTTTTATTTTTACTTATTGATTTTATTGTTGTTTAAAGAGCACCTATTTCATTGCTAAACAACAAGGTAATTTTGTGTTTTTTGTATAATACAATGTGTTCACGTGGATTCTTTTTCACATACCATGCATTTTTGTAGCTCCAGATTTCACTCTCTTCCTGAAATGCACAGAATTGAAAAGCGATGTGTCCCTGATTGGCCAGCTAATCTGTACGTTTGGCCTGAATACCTCAGATGTCAACAGGAAATGTGACGCTCTTTACCATGTTTGAAAGATTCGATCATAAAGCAATGCTAACAGGAGTTAAATTATGAAATTATGTTAATGTCGGTCTTGTCTACATCTCCAATCCCAGGATTAAATTGTTGCCTACAATCCGTGTGTTTGTTGTAGTACAAAAAAAATTGATTTACGTTGGAGATGATAACTCGCGTCTTCGCTTACCTTAGGGTTTGTACCTTTTGCTACCGTTAACATGTACTAATACAAACTAACACACCAAAGGAAATATAAAAACGTTAATCGGACAATAGGTGCTCTTTAAAATGTTAAAGGTGCAAAAGAGGATGTTTGTTTTATACATTTTTGCAATATTACTTGAAACTGTCTTTACTAAATGATTAAAGACTATTTATTAGGTGCACTGAAAGTAATAATATTAATATACGTCATCTGTGCACAAGATAGGGCCTTAAAAACATCAGCCAATTGCTCATGCGGTCATCGCATCAGCGATTGGCCCTCTGGCTTGTCAATCACTGCCATTACGATCCTTGTGAGAGACGTGCGCGCTCCAGTAACTTTACACAGGCGACGCATGCGCATAGCGCATGAAACTCAGTCTTAAGTTTCGGTTTGTTTTCATTGTCGATTCTGCTTTCCTTCTCGAATTTGCACCATGAGTCTTTATTGGAGAAACATTTCAACGCTGGAGAGCAATGAAGGAACAGAGAGGTGTCAAGACAGATGCGCAGTTCGCAAAATTCATCCCGACAGGTAACAGTGATTATTCTTTCTTTGGGGAATAATTATTGTTGTACTGTTATTCAGGTATATTGACGTTGTTTGTGTACTGTAGTTGTAAGGCAGTGACCAGTCTGCTACATGCTAGTTGAAATGGCAGTAGCGTCGACTGATCTAACGTTTTAACGTCTTATGTGTTTATTATCATATCATTTGAATCCACTGACGCGACACAGGATATGCCGGTGGTAAACAAACACTCGTGTTCAAATATTCGTGCACGAGTTTTGGAAGGCGTTCCCTAGAAATGAGCCGTGAAGGAGGGAGGTTGTTCTTACGCATGCCCTCATTTAAAAAACTCAGTAACCGTTTTTGGATTCTCAGTCGGCGAAAAACATCCTCTTTTGCGCCTTTAACATGCATAAAAGAAGGCAAGGTAATATAAAAAATGTGTAATAAAAATATTACAATTTAGGCTATTAATAGAATGTGCTTTGGCCGACAACTCTCGCGGGCACCATGTTGGAGACCACTGTATTAAACTAATGTTACTAAGTAATGTATACGATGTTAGCTACAGGTACTTGAATTCTTGCCTTTTACTGTCAAACCTCTCTGCACAGTTGTGACTCATGCTTGTCTTCTCACCTCGTCTCTAGCAAACCAAAACATTTTATTTTCGACAAGGTATTTGTTTCAGAGATCAGTTCAGACACTAGCCAGACCGATAAATAAATAAAGACCGGAAGTTCACTTCTATTCAGGCGCGTAAATGCAACAACATGTGTGCTGTCTGTTGCACTTACATAAATATTAACAACTTAAGAAACACATTACAACAACGTAACATTAATACATAAATATAACGAGAATAACTTCAAAATATTAGTTGGTCGGAGCCGATGGTGGAGTGGGCAGCGCTCTGAGATGGTGCAAACGCACTTCCGGCGACCTGAGTTCGAATCACGGCTCGAGGTCCTTTGCCGATCCCATACCCGTCTCTCCACCCTCTCATTTCCTGTCGTCTTTCAATTACTGTCTATCAATAAAGGCAAAATGGCCCAAAAATAACTTTAAAAGAAGAAAAAATTAGCAACAATTTTCGAACTATTTTTCTTGATCTAACTAATATTTTTAAGTTGAATTAACTCAAAATTTTAAGGCAACCAGATAACTAACTTTTGTTAGTTAAACCAACAAATCATTTTTACAGCAAGGAATGATAAACGCAACATGCAAAAACAACTAGCGAGCTCAGGTGCCGTTCACATGTCGCGTCTTTTGTGTGCTCAAGTTTGTTATTTCAAATGTAGGCACGCGATATGAGTGCTCATAATGGAAGTGACGCGGTCGTGACGCGCTAATTTTTTCAGACATGTCGCACCGCATCGAGTTAGAAACATCTCAACTTTTCAGAATGCCGCATGCACACTGCAGGTCATGTGAAAAGAACCTATGCGCCTAGTGTTTTCCATGCGTTTTAAGGTGTGACATGTTAACGGCCCCATAAACATAATACGAAAATGCCTCGGAAATCTTTCACACGACGCGTGTAGTAAGAAACGAAGAAAAAACATAGAGAAGCAAAAACAAACAGTAAACTGCTTTCCTCGCAAGAGCCAAACTCAATGCATCCATGCGAATAGATGTCAATATGAAGTCCAAGAAATCTGTGACGAGTTTGTGCAGTTTGAAACAAAATAAAATGTTGATGGTCACTGAAACAAATTTCAAATAGTGTCTGACGCATCCATAACAAAATGTGAATTCATAAATGTATTTTTTTTAACTTATGATTGTATTACTAAAAGCATAAAGCAGATATCAGCTTTTAAAACACATCCCAGATCACTCTTAAATGTTCCAGATCCTTACTAATGATGTGGAAGCTGATCTGAAACCAGTTTTGCTTATGCTTGTTTAAAGGGATAGCTCACCAAAAAAATTTACTCGCTCTCATGTTGTTACAAACCCTGTATACATTTCTTTGTTCTGATTAACACGAAGGAAGATATTTAGAGGGATGTTTGTAACCAAACCGTCCATGAGCCTCATTCACTCCCATAGTATTCTTTTTCCTACTATGGAAGTGAATGGTTACAAACATTCCTCAAAATATCTTCCTTTGTGTTCATCAGAACAAAGAAATGAGAGTGAGAAAATGATGACAGCATTTTTATTTTTGGGTGAACTATCCCTTTAACCAGACGCAGTCTGTTAAGTCATTGACTGACTGGTCAGCGAACCCGTTAGTTTCAGACGCAGCTCGTGAGTAAAGAGTTAACAGCTAAATGTCTGGTTGCTGGTGTGGAGGGGGTGGAGTCACAGGACCGGCTTCCATTGAGAATTGAGCTGCCTATGATTGAGCCGAACTATTCACAGCCCGGGGGGAGAAGGGTCTCAATTTCGCATTTACCTTCCTTTGCATGCAGTGTCGAAACTGTCACATTACACGTATATTCTCATGGCTGGCGCTTTAATAGATATCTGTAAATGTGTGAAAACATTCCCTCATGTGGGTGCACATATTGCCCCTAAAATAATATTCCTATTATTAATGAATGGTTAATACAGTCATAGCCTAAACTACACAATAAACGATTATTTTAATAGACAACCTCGCATTTATGATTCAACAATCTCACCTGCAATCATTTTGCATAAAATTCGGCCCATATATGGAGTGATTACCTTGTATTTTCTCTATACTGAAATGCTTTGGTGGATCTCTCAATGGTTCAACCCGTAAATGGCAATGAAACAACAGAAACTATTTTTTTTTAGATTTATTGGCCTTTTGTTACAACAAAATTGGAGTTCTCTTCTGCACAGGTCACTTATAAACAGAAACAAGAGGGAATACGATGAAAGAGACAGCCAGATACTTTTAACAACAGCGTTGGGAATATTACTGTAATTAGAAATGTTATAGAGATACATTAGAGATGTTTAAAGCCTCTTTTTATTGGATAAGAGAAGTAATCTATAAGTTAATCTTTTATATTAAAACAGATTACTGCCGGCTTTTGTACCCAGTGAATCTTTATTACCTCTATATACTTATCTGGCTCTATAGTGTAATAAGATAAATCTGATTTACAGTACTGTATTTACATAATAAGTGCAAAAAGAGACAATTGTATTTCATCCAATACTATTGTATTATTACAGGCCTTGGCACATTTGGGCCGCGTCCAACAGACGTACGCATGCTGAACTCCACAGCCTGAAGGAGAAACGGACACCGGATAGCTCTGGGACTTAACGCACATGGGAAAAGAGAGATACGCTTCAGCAAGTGTTCCCCTGCTCAGCCTGATGACATGCAGTTTCGTCCTGGATGCCGGGACACTGCGTCCATCACGTCATCACCACGGAGCCATGACGGGCGTCCTGAGAGCAATCATATCACAAAAACCTTGAGGTGGAAGATTGTGTGCTGTTTTATTGGGATACAAGGCAAGGATGTGCTGTAACATCTAATACTTACACTGTAAAAGAAAATGTTGGGTTGTTTAAAGGGACATTCCACTTTTTTCTTAAATATGGCCTTTTTCAGCTCCACTAGAGTTAAACATTTGATTTGTATCGTTTTGAAATCCACTCGGCTGATCTACGTGTCTGGCACTAACACTTTTAGCATAGCTTAGCACAATCCATTGAATCTGATTAGACCATTAGCATTGCGCTAAAAAAATAACCAAAGAGTTTTAATATTTTTCCTATTTAAAACGTGACTCTTCTGTAGTTACATTGTGTACTAAGACCGACGGAAAATTAAAAGTTGCGATTTTCTGCTATTGAAAATAACCAAGTGGACTATTTTCGGGCAGTGCGTAATATCACTACGCCTGTTGCAGCCATGTTACATCAAGTCCTTGATTATTACACCAGTTTGAGAGTATAGTTCGTGGCCATATCTGCCTAGAAAATCTCAACTTTTTATTTCCCGTCAGTCTTAGTACACGATTTAAGTACAGGAGTCAAGTTTTAAATAGGAAAAATATCAAAAGTCTTTGGTTATTTTTTGTGCGATGCTAATGGTCTAATCAGATTCAATGGATTATGCTAAGCTATGCTAAAAGTGCTAGCGCCATGAGATCGTCTGAATGGATTCCAAAATGGTAAAAATGTAATGTTTAACTCTAGGGGAGCTAAAAAAATGAGCATATTTTCAAAAAAGTGGAATGTCCCTTTAAAACCCAAACTGTATGGTTTAAACTCATGGTTAGGTCAAATATGGAAACATTTTGTTGGTTAATGTAATCCCAACAGTTGGGTTTGTCCATATTTTACAAAGCTTAAAACAACCCAGCATCTAAAAACATTTCATCATTTTTATCATCTTGTTTTTAGCTGCGGTTCATCCTTACAACCAGAAAAAAACATATTATTTGTTTTGCTTTGGAATTGACTGCTTTAAAGTGTTTTAAGTTTTTGTATTTGGTGTGATGGAGTTGTCTCAACCTTTACTTTACATCCTACAGGACATAACGTGACCTCAAGATATATTGAAAGTCATGATCTATCTACTGTATCTTACCATCTCATTGTGTCTTTCAGAAGAGATCATTATTGCTGATAACTTCAAATGAAATCGTGCTTCACGGAGCAACTTGTACCATCAACAATTTTACATCCATTAAGGTAGGTGGATTTTTGCTGAATGAGCTCTCAGACCTTACTGGCACAGCTTTTTTACGAACAAGAGGTTTTTGGTTTCGGTTATTATGCCATCCTGACTTACGGTATCAGATATGAGAGACGGGTTTGTTGTCGCAGGATATATTTCAGTAACTGCAAGCTTATCTGTAAGTACACATGGTGTACCCGGGGCATGTTGTCACACAGAAACCAATTCAATTAACTGTATTTTTACATGAATTATCAAAATAGTGGCCAAGACTAAAGAGTAAAAAGTGTGACAACTAGCCCCGGGCTCCTCTTTCTCTCTCACTCGAACTGTCAGGAAGGCAAATATGTCCCCCATTGTGTCCTCAATATGACTTCAGAGCTCCAGCATGGCAGCACAAGAAGAAATTCAATCATGTTTTTGCTCCTGAGTGAATTGCAAAGGCCCCAAGAAAGCCTCAAGACCCTTCCCAAATGATATATAATGGGTGTGTTAAGTTAATACATCTTGCAACAGACAATGGTGTAATAAATGCATGCTTTTGCCTACTTGGTTGTGTATGTTGACAATGGTTGTGATTGTGACTTCTGCTGAAGTTTGAGCTTCCCCTAGTGGACATTTGGGTAGTTGCATTTATATTGAACAAATAATATTATTGCATATAGATGTTTAGACCTATATGAGGGATGATGGGGAGTGCTGGACCAGACACCCTTGATAGGTGGACAGGTTATCTTACAAAAGCTAAACAAAACCTGCATCTCCATTGAGGACGGAGTCAATGCAATCTTATTTCCTCCGGGACCAATTTACTTCAATCTATTTGAAGGCTATGCTTGATTGAATCTTATTTAATTGTGGCCTGGATGCCCTAAATTTGATTAAACGAAATTGTTTTCGATCTCAGCCTTATGGATATGTTTCTAAGAAAGAGATGAAACATGGTTTGATGCAAAGACTAGGTTTAGACATTCGGTGGCAAAGGCATTTGGACCCCTAAAGCACATTTAAAGATGTATAAATGCCAACTGCATAACATGACATGATTAAACCAAGTGGCATTTAAAAAAAAGAAAGATTACAAAACATCTTATAAAAAAGTATAAAAAACGAAATTTAACAGTAAAATTTGAACCTGGCTACACAGACAGGGCTTAAGCTTAGACTAAAATTTTAACACTACCGCAATCTACATTGTTTACATGCCTACACATTTTGATGAAATGAGACTTGAGTGAGAAGTTACTTAATGTTGTCTAATCTTTAAAGGGGCACCTATACAAAATCCACTTTTGGACATAAATGTGTGTTGGCAGTGTGTGAACACAACCACCCTACAATAAAAAAAAAATTGACTCACCCCTTATTTTTTAATTCCCATTAAACCAACGCAGTCTTATTAGACATCCTGTTTTGATTCTCTAAGCAATGTGATGTCACACTGATAAAGCCCCGCCCACGACCGCTGACTGACAGTCTTGTTTTACCATACTTTCTGCCCTTAGTGAGTTGGATGCTGTTGCTATTTTTTTCTGTGCTTCTTTGCAAAATCAGATCTAGTTTAACCAAAGCATCTTTTTTGGTAAGGCAGTGAAGAGCAATAGCTCATTTGCATTTAAAGACACACACACACACACACAAATAGGGACACTTTGGACATGCTATATAAAATGATCTATGGAGTATTGTGAGCTGAAATCCTTACATTAAATATTGTAAAAAATTAAATAACACCATTAATATGACTGCGTTCAAATCCTTTAGACCCTAGACAGCCTAAAATGTTTTGAAGAAGGAATTCGTATTCGTATAAATTATATCAGAACGGTCGCTCAGCTTACCAGTTTCTTGAAACTACTGAATCACAATGTGCCCTTGGCTTGAGGTATACTATAGTATCATCCGCTAGGCTAGATCTCTTAAACGATAGCAATGCCAGGCCAAGACATAACCATTCCTGAGCTCTCCAGAAGATTACATCTGATGCTTGTCATGCCCTGGCAAGGTCACTGTAATATTTTGGAGCTCTTATATAAGAGTCACGCAGCCGGGTTCCCAAGAGTCCTCCATTTATAACATTGACAGGTGTTGTGTGAAACTCAGCCTGTCCATTCGTTGGAAGGTAAGTCGCTTTAAAAGCAAAGAAAGGTTAAAGGAGTCATATGACCCGATTTCATGTTTTCCTTTGTTTTTAGAGTGTTAAAAGATGTCTGTGCACATAAAAGATCTGTAACGTTGCAAAAATTAAAGTTTCAAATCAAAAGAGATCTTCTTTTTTAAAGTGAAGCCGCATTCACGCCTACCTAAAACCCATGCAGTTAGACGTCATATTGAAAAGGACATTTGCATGACATCGCCCTAATGTACACACAAAGATAAAGGGTGTAACTTTCAATCACGCTGTAGTATTGTTGTTTCCGCCATGTGTGTTTCGTTGCGAAAGGCAAACTACAAACTTGGCTTCCAGTAGAGTAACATTAAGAAATCAGGGGTTAGGTTTTATTTACTGTTTCAGAATAGTTAAGCCTGAATATTCGATTGTGTGCTGCACATTTTACTAAAGGACTACTTTCTAAACACGGGGGAGTGACAAGGCGGGATGTACACACAAAGGCTTTGTCTAAAACACAATGCACTGGATAAGCCAATCGGTTCACACCTTGCTTTCTCAGAACGATGAGCTTTGTACAAATCAACTCATTACAGAAGGACGGGACTTAGAGGTGATACAATAATGTATGGTATGTGGAAAATAATGTTTTTTTAACTATAAACCACGCAAACACTGTGTATTAGACCAAATACACAGCGTAATGTGCTTTATGGCAACAAAATATGAGCCCTTGATCTATATCTACACTCACCTAAAGGATTATTAGGAACACCATACTAATACTGTGTTTGACCCCCTTTCGCCTTCAGAACTGCCTTAATTCTACATGGCATTGATTCAACAAAGTGCTGAAAGCATTCTTTAGAAATGTTGGCCCATATTGATAGGATAGCATCTTGCAGTTGATGGAGATTTGTGGGATGCACATTCAGGGCACGAAACTCTCGTTCCACCACATCCCAAAGATGCTCTATTGGGTTGAGATCTGGTGACTGTGGGGGCCATTTTAGTACAGTGAACTCATTGTCATGTTCAAGAAACCAATTTGAAATGATTTGAGCTTTGCGACATGGTGCATTATCCCGCTGGAAGTAGCCATAAGAGGATTGGTACATGGTGGTCATAAAGGGATGGACATGGTCAGAAACAATGCTCAGGTAGGCCGTGGCATTTAAACAATGCCCAATTGGCACTAAGATGCCTAAAGTGTGTGAAGAAAACATCACCCACACCATTACACCACCAGCAGCCTGCACAGGGGTAACAAGGAATGATGGATCCATGTTCTCATTCTGTTTACGCCATATTCTGACTCTACTATCTGAATGTCTCAACAGAAATCGAGACTCATCAGACCAGGCAACATTTTTCTAGTCTTTAACTGTCCAATTTTGGTGAGCTTGTGCAAATTGTACCCTCTTTTTCCTCTTTGTATTGGAGATGAGTGGTACCCGGTGGGGTCTTCTGCTGTTGCAGCCCATCCGCCTCAAGGTTGTGCGTGTTGTGACTTCACAAATGCTTTGCTGCATACCTCGGTTGTAACGAGTGGTTATTTCAGTCAAAGTTGCTCTTCTATCAGCTTGAATCAGTCGGCCCCATTTGACCTCTAGCATCAACAAGGCATTTTCGCCCACAGGACTGCTGCATACTGGATGTTTTTCCCTTTTCACACCATTCTTTGTAAACCCTGGAAAAGGTTGTGCATGAAAATCCCAGTAACTGAGCAGATTGTGAAATACTCAGACCAACAACCATGCCACGCTCAAAATTGCTTAAATCACCTTTCTTTCCCTTTCTGACATTGAGTTTGGAGTTCAGGAGATTGACTGGACCAGGACCACACCCCTAAATGCATTGAAGCAACTACCATGTGATTGGTTGATTAGATTATGCATTAATGAGAAATTGAACAGACCTGTGTCTCTAAGTTGTTAGGACTTGGACCTGAGTACACTGGAATGTGGCAGTGACATGGATCACAGCAAACCTTAATCTGTGGTTCAGTTTTCATCTTTTGCAATTGCATCTTTAGTGATTTTTAGTGAACTGTTTACTGTGTCTTGTCCAATGAAGGGATTTTTTAATAGAAGTGGATGTTTTGCCAAAAAAGCTATCATGCACTTAGAGGGTTTTGCAGCGAAAATCAGTCAAATTTGTTAAATACAAATGAAAAGACTAAAATTGTATTATCCCCTTCTGACATCACAAGAGGAGCCGAATTTCAATTACTTATTTTTTCACATGCTTGCAGAGAATGGTTTACCAGAACTAAGTTACTGGGATGTTATTTAAACATTTTCAAGGTTGAAAGAAGCACTGGGGATCCAATTATAGCACTTAAAAGTCAGATTTTCATGATATGTCCCCTTTAAAGTGGAATTCCTGAACCAAAACATAAGAGCCTGATTAAAAAAAATTAGGGGTTTGCATCTGAACTCCTCATATGTAGGCTAGTATGTGTTAACCACAGAAAGATAAAAAAAAATAATATAGAGGTTTAATCAAAAGGACAAGTATTACATGCAAAATTACGTTGGAGTGCTTTATTATTCTATGTTAAATTAAAGTTTGGTTTTGTGATTCAACACTTCAATCCTAAACTGTTACAAGTGACAATGTCATTGAATAAAATTGTATCATTGAGATCAGAAAATTTAATCATTTCACAATTGGAGCAAGAACAATAATAAAACTTCACTCTAATAACAGATACCGTAACTCCAAAATGTATTTCAACAATTAAACAGAAAAATGTATGAATGTCACTGCATTATAAAACCAAAAGGAAACAGTGGGAAATCGGTCTGTCTGTGTAAAGTGATATTAAATATGTGTTCTGAGTTCAGAAAAATGTGTTATAAACCACCCAGCCAAATTTGAATGACAAAAAAACACCAAGTAAATAAAATAAGTTATGAAATTTGGGGTAAAAGAAGCAGCATTCTATTCTCTTAAGTGCTGGGGTCGTGTCCGCCGTAAAGGGCTGGTTATAGTTGTGCGTATGTCCTACGGCTTTTCATATATACTTCTGCGTCGTCGTCCGCGTCCGTGACCTGCAAACACACATGCAGACCAATGGTAGGCAGTATCCACGCGTGAAACCCCCAGTAGCAGCACAACCGTCAATGAAGAAGCAGCTTGGCAAGTTAACCCACAAACGAAGAAAAAACAGCAGCTTGTTGTGTATGATTTGAGACGACCAGCAGTGATGGAAGTAAATAAATAGAAACTTTTGTTGCAGTTTGAGTTAAATCACTTCTCAACTTGGCCCATCTTTGTTCTCACCGTTGCAAATGGAAATATCTATATCTAGTGGACCAATCACAGCACTTGTGGTCCGCATAGAACTGAAGCGCACTTAAAAATTTGGCGAGGTGCACGTCAGGCTACGCAAAGGCTACGGATAACCTACGGTGTAGACCTTACGCACGACTATGAATTGGACTTAAGTGCTGAAACCCCGCCTACTCGTTGCAAAGCTGCCTTCTCTCTCAACTTAAAAAAAAACACTTTTATCCCATCCTGACTCTCAATGTTCTGATGATCAGCAACAATTTTCTACTTAATGTTTTCTAGAACCTGAATGAGCATCTGATCGATGACATCACTGTTATAGTCCACAGTTTCTAGATGAAGTGAGGGGATGAAAGACATCAGCAGGCGGCTCAGGTTTACACGCAGTCTCTTCAGCGTCGATTGCTCATCTTTTTCCACCGCAAGCTTGGATAGTTCACTCTTGAGCTGATCACATAAGGCTGAAAGACTGAGCTTTTCTGCTTCTGCCATCTCCAGCTAGATGTGTAAAAAAAGCAATATCGGTAGTTAGAAATTCAAAGATCACACATACTGAGATGCCATTTCTGCTGAACACAATGGAAGATGTTTTGAGCAATGTTTGAAATCGTTTTACAAACAAATTAGTTTTGCACATGCCTATAATTCCTAGTGCGAGTTATTTTGGTAACACTTGAAGGGGTGTTCATAAGACTGACATGACACCTTTATATAATCATGACATGACACTTGTCATGAACATGAAGGAGATTTTATGCACATTTATGACAACTGTCATTAAGTGTCATTTGTTCAATTGTGTCATTTTTAATGCAAAGATAACATTGTTAGGGATGTCCTTGTTATAAACCAATACATCATAGCTTTTCAAAAATCTGTCATAATATGACATAGCAGAATAATTATCAAACTTAAGAAACTACCTAGCTTTATGGGTTAACGTTACATTAAACTGTCATTTTAATGACATTAAGTGTTAATACTCTGTCAAATAGTTTTATTACAGCGTCATGAATATTTTTCTTGACCACAACTACAGTGGACAAATCGAACTTGTCATTAAAATGTCAATAAGTGTTAATATTATGTACAATCTATTTTAAATACCTTAACAAAATGCAACAGACACATCAAAAGATTACACTTAAATTTATGTTTGTGTACAGTACATAAAAAACTGACAACTAACAGAACTTGTTCTTCTTCACACATAGGGTTCTGAATTTTTTTTGACATAGAAGAAAAAACGAACAAAACATTTAATTAATTTAATGTAATAAACTGTTTTTGCAGCGATATGGACCCAACGCTGTATGGCTTAACCCATTATTGTACTGTTTTCATTTAATTTTAGGTGAATCTCCAAATGCAATAAAATATAATTTTATCAATTTTAATTCTTCTTCTTCTTCTTATTATTATTATTATTATTATTATTGGATGATTGATTTTATTTCTCTAACACCTGGAGGAAACTTTATGAACTGAAGAATATTCATGATGTTGTTATAAAACTATTTGACAGAGTATTAACACTTAATGACATTTAAATGACAAATTATATTTGTACCACTGTAGTTGAGGTCAAGAAAAATATTCATGAAGTTTTTATAAAACTATTTGACAGAGTATTAACAACTTAATGACATTTAAATGACAAATTATATTTGTACCACTGTAGTTGAGGTCAAGAAAAATATTCATGACGCTGTTATAAAACTATTTGACAGAGTATTAACACTTAAGGACATTTTAATGACAAATTATATTTGTATCACTGTAGTTGAGGTCAAGAAAAATATTCATGACGCTGTTATTAAACTATATGACAGCGTATTAACACTTAATGACATTTAAATGACAAATTATATTTGTATCACTGTAGTTGAGGTCAAGAAAAATATTCATGACGCTGTTATAAAACAATTTGACAGAGTATTAACACTTAATGACATTTAAATGACAAATTATATTTGTATCACTGTAGTTGAGGTCAAGAAAAATATTCATGACGCTGTTATAAAACTATATAACAGCGTATTAACACTTAATGACATTTAAATGACAAATTATATTTGTACCACTCTAGTTGAGGTCAAGAAAAATATTCATGACGCTGTTATAAAACTATATGACAGCGTATTAACACGACAAATTATATTTGTACCACTGTAGTTGAGGTCAAGAAAAATATTCATGACGCTGTTATAAAACTATATGACAGCGTATTAACACTTAATGACATTTAAATGACAAATTATATTTGTATCACTGTAGTTGAGGTCAAGAAAAATATTCATGACGCTGTTATAAAACTATATGACAGCGTATTAACACTTAATGACATTTAAATGACAAATTATATTTGTACCACTCTAGTTGAGGTCAAGAAAAATATTCATGACGCTGTTATAAAACTATATGACAGCGTATTAACACGACAAATTATATTTGTACCACTGTAGTTGAGGTCAAGAAAAATATTCATGACGCTGTTATAAAACTATATGACAGCGTATTAACACTTAATGACATTTAAATGACAAATTATATTTATATCACTGTAGTTGAGGTCAAGAAAAATATTCATGACGCTGTTATAAAACTATATGACAGCGTATTAACACTTAATGACATTTAAATGACAAATTATATTTATACCACTGTAGTTGAGGTCAAGAAAAATATTCATGACGCTGTTATTAAACTATATGACAGAGTATTAACACTTAATGACATTTAAATGACAAATTATATTTGTATCACTGTAGTTGAGGTCAAGAAAAATATTCATGAAGTTATTATAAAACTATTTGACAGAGTATTAACAACTTAATGACATTTTAATGACAAATTATATTTGTACCACTGTAGTTGAGGTCAAGAAAAATATTCATGACGCTGTTATAACACTATTTGACGGAGTATTAACAGTTATTGACATTTTAATGACAAATTATATTTGTACCACTGTAGTTGAGGTCAAGAAAAATATTCATGACGCTGTTATTAAACTATTTGACAGAGTATTAACACTTAATGACATTTAAATGACAAATTATATTTGTACCACTGTAGTTGAGGTCAAGAAAAATATTCATGAAGTTTTTATAAAACTATATGACAGCGTATTAACACTTAATGACATTTAAATGACAAATTATATTTGTACCACTCTAGTTGAGGTCAAGAAAAATATTCATGACGCTGTTATAAAACTATATGACAGCGTATTAACACGACAAATTATATTTGTACCACTGTAGTTGAGGTCAAGAAAAATATTCATGACGCTGTTATAAAACTATATGACAGCGTATTAACACTTAATGACATTTAAATGACAAATTATATTTATATCACTGTAGTTGAGGTCAAGAAAAATATTCATGACGCTGTTATAAAACTATATGACAGCGTATTAACACTTAATGACATTTAAATGACAAATTATATTTGTACCACTGTAGTTGAGGTCAAGAAAAATATTCATGACACTGTTATAAAACTATATGACAGAGTATTAACAACTTAATGATATTTTAATGACAAATTATATTTGTACAACTGTAGTTGAGGTCAAGAAAAATATTCATGACGCTGTTATAAAACTATATGACAGAGTATTAACACTTATTGACATTTTAATGACCAATTATATTTGTACCACTGTAGTTGAGGTCAAGAAAAATATTCATGACGCTGTTATAACACTATTTGACAGAGTATTAACACTTAATGATATTTTAATGACCATTTCAATTGTATCACTGGTAAAAAGTGGTCATTTATGTTGTCTTGGTAATGTCAAGTTGTCATGTCAAGTTATGATGTAATGGTTTATGACAAGTTGTCATAACAAAGACATTTCAAACAATCTTATCTTTGCAGTAAAAATGACATAATTGAACAAATGACACTTAATGACAATTGTCATAAACATGCACAAAATCTCCTTCATGTTCATGACTCGTGTCATGTCATGATTATAAAGGTGTCATGTCTTATGAATACCCCTTCAAGTAAAGTGTTACCGTTATTTCCCTCTTACCCAACGCTATCTCATGGCAATTCGTACAGATTTTATGAGGTGGCTTATTCGTATCAATTTGTATGATCACATCCATACATTTTTGTACAATTTGCCCCAGCGACGTTGGGGTTAGGGATGGGGTTTCTTTATGTAAGCAATAAGGTACGAGAGGGTGTTCTGTATCGTGAATATGTAACGGCTGAAGGGCGTTTTTAGGCACGATACGAAGCATGAAAGCTCAAATAAAAACAACAAACCGATACGTGTGGTTGCTAAGGGTGCAGTGATAAACAGAACCGTTGGGTGAAGCGGTCTTAGCCGTGTTTTATTGTGAATAAAGCACACCTATTTACCAATCAGAATCAAGGATTGGAACTAACCGTTTTATAATGTTTTTTATGATAATCGTAAATTTTTTCATTTAGCCAACTAGTAAAACATGTATGAATTCTAGTGAGATCAGGCTGTTTTACCCTGCTGATGAGCTGAGTCCTTTCAGCCTCTAGAGCGGCACCGTGCTCTCGAAGCACTTCCAGTTCCTCCCGACAGGCATCTCTTTCTTCCACTGCCTTCTGCATCAGTTCCATCGGCTCATCTTGCCACCGTTGCGCCTCTGCCAAGCTCCATTCCTCATCCTCCTCCATCTCGTCATGCAATACTCCTCTCTTCTCATTTTTCAGAGGCGATGCAATTATCTCCTCCACAGCCGAGCTATATTCCTCTCCCGTCCTGAATGATGCATCTCCTTCGCACATCTCCTCCGTAGCGGCAGGCCCCTGATGCGACTCGAATCCTTTCATCATGCCATTCTCAGCTTTGCTCACAAGTGTGTCGGATTGACTCTTTCTCTCCTCTTTCAAAGCAGGCCTGCGGTGTGCCTGAGATGAGAGCTCTTGTTGTGGGCCTGGAAGGGGGGCAGAAGAGATTGACGACACCTCGGTCTGTGTTTCAATGGAAGATGACCGTTGTTTTGCTCTGAAAATACAGAATTAAAAACAGAGATGACGCTCCATAACTGTACAAATTTGTATTAACTAGCATATTTTATAGGATTATACCTTCTAAGAGTGTTGGAGATAGCGGTCAGGTTGATGAGGGGCAGTGGTGACCTGTCCGCAAGTGATCGGTTTGACTCTACACATAAATGAAATCTTGAAAGTTTAATATCTGTGATTCTCAAAATGTGCACATTGGAGTCGAGATTTAGAAAATTATGAGTGACCAGGAATAAAATGACCAGGTAAAATGTTAACTTAATATTTGTTTGGTTTTTAAATCTACTGTATATCTTTAACCAGCTTCATATTATATATATGAGCCCCCATGAAACTAAGGCGGCTTAAAGTTTGTGTATTTCAATTTTTGCCTTTTACCAGATTGGCCAAAGTCTGGTGGCTGTCTGGACAGGGTGAGTTGTGCATGACTGGTTGTTAGCTCTGCCTGAAGGTCCTCAGTCTGTGTTTTCTGTAAGAAAGAGAGAAGATTATGATACAATCCATCCTGAACCACATTGTGCATTTTGCATAGCCCAAAGTTTGCTTTAATGAATCTAACTGCTTTATGTGCCTAAGGGGGCATGCACACCAAAGCTTTTACGCCCGCGGCCAGCGTATGTTTCAATTGTTTCCAATGGTAGTGCAGCATTTTTCAAAAAAGCCGGCAGCTAGTGGGGTTTTTTCGCACTTGGCGGTTTTTCGGCGCTCAGCACTGAGCTTTGAGAGTTTAGAAATATTCAACTTTGGGTGAGAACTCAGCTCGTAAATGTCAGTCACACGGCCGTCCATTCACAGTGGAGGAGGGGCAGGACAAATATCACAACAACCAACCGGCGCATTGTACGACTGATAAACAAAGCAGAAGTATCACCGCAACCAAACCATGTAGCTGAAGAAAGCTGGTGTTCAGTTTAAGAAAGCTGGTGCTCAGCTGAAAAAACTGCTGGCATTTGGCATCCTCCAGGCGTTTTCAGACACGTTTAAAAGCTTTGGTGTGCACGCCCCCTTAGGCCCTGTTTACATTAGAGCATTTGCGTTTTAAAACGGCATTTTGAAATGAAAACGATCCTTGTTTATACTAGCATTTTAAAAAGAATCCTCATCCACACTATACACCACCATAAACGCATGAAACATGACCAATCACGTAACTAGGCATGCGCATAAAATTGTAAAATAACTTATTACTCTAATAATAGCTTACCTTTGCGCATTTATGCAGCCTTTGCTGGCAACTACAACGGACACTATTTTTGAACCTATAAAAATGTGTTTGGGAAAGTCTTATACTGTTCTAGCTCCCCCCTACAACATATTAATATGATTAATAGGTTAATGTTGATGTAATAAACCAAACAGAAAGGTCTTTATGATTTAAAAAGAAAGCATTCAAGTGAACAGTACTAAACGAACTTGAAGCAAAAAGAAATTTCAGCAAATGTAAACTTCAATCAAACATAGTAAGAGGTGAAGTATAGCTTAAGCCTACAGAAATGCTTATTGCATTCATTTTTAAAAGTGTGCGAGGTCTGTGCAGCACGTCCTCCGCTAGCAACACAGAAATAGCTAAAAGCGCAAGCGGCTAAACAAGCATTAAATATTAATGACGTTGAGTTTATTGTTTTTATTAATTTATATTCACAAAACTTATCAACAAAACATCGATTAAAATTAAGAGACAAATTGTATGAAACGAAATTCTTTTTAAAGTAGCAAACAAAACTTAAATTAAACTCGAAAATAATGGCTGACCCATGACATTTCTCCCTTCATTGGCCTTTACAACACATATGGCGTTTAAAATTACAGTCTATCTTTCGTAATAAGCTAACTAAATTTAAACAAAACATAAACAAAATTCCAACAATATTCAAACTCAACAATACTCAAACATAAATATAAAACAGACATTATCTATAGGTATACATCTTAAAACAATCCGATATAGCGTTTATAATAGCTGGTTGGTAGATGTTTACTATTTTTGGCAAAACCTCCGTTGCAAACCTCCATTTACCTGAATAAAATAATTTTTACTTTGAAAATGATGCGCTGTCACGTTAACATCAGCTGTTCGTTTACATAAGACTCAGTCTTCGTTCATTTACACTCAGCGCAACGTCTGAGTTCTCAAACTAAAACAGGGTCTGCAGCGTTTGCGAACGAATCCTTTTATGAGGGTCAAAAACGGTGGTGTAGTGTAGATGAAAGGCGTAAACGTAGCAAAAGTAACGCGTTTTAAAGGATAAACGCATTAATGTAAACATAGCCTTAGAGAGTTACTGGACTATATTATATTCATAAGTGAACTGATCACCTAACGACCGAAATTCAAATGTCAACTCTATTCTTGCTTGTAGATTACACTTACTGTTGGCTTCTCTGTCAAATGCACTTTTTTTGTCGCTTTGTTTAAAAGCATCTGATAAAAGAATGAATGTTAATGTAAACTTAAGTTGTGTGTAACACATCTGTCAGTGACAGAAGCGAAATAGTTCAATACAAATGCTAAGAAAAACAAACCTTATGTGCGCTTTCATAAATCTTTCTTATAAAAGAATTAGCATTGGGGTTTTTTTTGTATTAGCTAGATGATTCACTAGCAGCTGATTAAATAGTAGCATTGTTTCATTAGCATTGGCTAGCTGATTCACTAGTAATGCTGATTTATTAGCATTAGCTAGCTAATTCACTAGCAGGATTTACTAATTTTCATAAGCTATAGCTGTTACACTACTTGTGATTCATTAGCTAGTTGATTCTCTAACATTTATTCATTAGCATTAGCTAGTTGATTCACTAGAAGCGTTGATTCATTAGCGTTAGCTAGCTGATTCACTAGTAGATTCGAATGTATTAGCTAGCTCAGGGATGGCGAACGTCGGGCCTGGAGAGCTGCAGTCCTGCAGAGTTTAGTTTTAGCTCTAATCAAACACACCTAAACAGGTTAATCAAGGTCTAAAGAGTTAGGCCCTGTCCCGAATGGTGCACTTCATTTGGACTTTCGGTCTTGTGGCCTTAAATTGTGTGTACTCACTTAGTCTACGAGTCCTTAAGGTGTCTCATTTGTCATTTTAACACACCATCAGCACCCCCTTTGCACCCTTAATGTGGTCTTCAGCGAAGCCTGCACTGCAGCAGGCTTCGTGCACTTAACCAACCCAGAAGCCCTCGTGAAAGAGCAATCAGACCAATCAGACAAAAGAAGGGAGGAGTTCACACTGAGGGGCAACCTCTTTTCCTATTTCCGCCGTGACGCTTGATGCTACAGGCAAGTGAATTTTTTTTATCAGGGTTGGAGCAAACTCCGAAGTTCGCCACCCCTGAGCTAGCTGATTCACTAGTAACGTTGATTTATTAGCATTAGCTAGCTGATTCACTTGAAGTGTTGATTCATTATTTAGCTGATTCACTAGTAACATTGATACATTAAGGGCCAATCACACTAGACTTTTCAATCCATTGACTTTCTTTCATACGCATGAAAATGAATCAGACCGGAAACACAAGCTTGTGCGACGATATTTCACAGGTGGCTGCGTAGTTCAAGTCTGGAGAACTCTTACCTGCGAATTCATATCACGTGGAGCATTGTGAACAGTACAAGACTGATATGTCACTGCATGACCTTTCTCTCTACTAAAAAGCATAAATGGACGAAGCCAGAGATCATATTGATGAGCTTTCCCCGCAGCAACGTCCGACAAATACTTGCATGCTCAAAGTCTAGTGTGACCGTGGCTTTAGCTAGCTAATTCACTAGTAGTAATTGTAAACCTCCTCCAGTAAGTCGGCTTTCAAAGCTATTTTAAACATCAGATAAAGTGAATATTTTCTCTTTAAAGCAACAGTATGTAGTTTTTTTACCTTTAAATAATGTCTCTAAAATGATTTCAGTGATAGAACAACTTTTAACTGGACAAATTGTACTGTTGCTGCAACCTGAGCACCCTCCTAGCTGCTACAAGCACACTCTGAAAGTGGCTGTGGAGGGTAGAGCACACAGCCACGCCCCTCCCCCTGCCTGCAGAAGAGTGTCTGATACCAGGCACTGTTGCGCTTTTCAACCACATGGAGGAGCTGTAAGTAATTTTTACATGGAAACTACATAGTGTTGCTTTAATATAGTTGATGCTGAGTCATCATTAAGTAAATCATGACAAAAAAATGCTAACCAATATATTTCCCATGTGTCCGCTATGTTAGCGATTATAACAACCTAGCTAACAGTCATTACGTTTAAAATTAAGTTCAAATTTTAATGGTGGCTTGGTTATAAACAACTTCAAAAACATTCCAATAAATAAATGTTTTTGAAGAAGATTATTAGGCTTTTGTGTACACATATCCCTACTAGTACAATTTTGGCTGTATCATTTCTTCCCATTCAAAAATTGCTCTGGAGCAATTGTATGTTTATCGCCCCCCACTATAACATATAAATTTACACCTTTGATATTATCACTTCAATGCCATGGAAACTACCCATAATGCCGTTGCATTTACAGAAAATGTGAACATCTAGAAATGTTCATATAATATTCTTACCTCTGGTTCATTCTCTTCAGACAGACTCCTGACAGTGTTTCTCCGCCTAAACAAAACCATAATAGTGGTATATATAATCATCATACACTCGAAAAACAAACGGTGCTATATAGCACCAAAAGTGGTTCTTTGCTCGTAATCATAGAAGAACCATTTTTGGTGCCATATAGCACCGGTGAAGCACCTGTGTAGAACCATATAGTGCTATGTAGAACCATATGTGGTGCTATATGGCCCCTATATGGTTCTTTACAGGTGCTTCACTGCTTCACAGCAGAATATAGACCCGTGGTATAATGATTTATAATGTAAACTGTTGAGTGCGATTTCATGGGACATTCATTTTGACATCATACTTAACATAACCTACAATCTTGTGTTCAAACAGAAATGGCGAAAGGTCAACGTTGCGGATTGCAGTATTAAATGAGCATTATGTGGTAGTGTACTGTGCCTTTTTTGGCAAAAAAACAACAACAGCTTGAATAAACAACACAATACAGCTTTTTCTAACTATTTTACAAATTTTACAAAGGTGGCTAATTTTTATAATCGTATGTTTTTGTAAGATTCACTAATAGTTTGTACGTAATCCATACAGATAAGCGACTTCCTAAAATACTTACAAATTCCCATAAGATCATGCTGGAAAATACGTATAGTAACGGATAATCTAGCAGTTGTCAAATGCTAAATTAATTTCTAAAGTTGACCTTCTGGAGTCACTGATGGATGAGTTTCTCCTAAATGAGTTTAACAGTTCAACTTACTGGCGTTTAAATGGTTTAGGGTACGGCTTCTGGTCTTCCTCTTCATCATCTAGTTCCTCTTCTACTAAACAGCTCCTGTGTAAGGCTTAGAGTGAGATGACTATTCAGGCTATTCATACACTCTCGGAAAAAAGGTATAAAAGTTGTCACTGAGACGGTACCTAAAATATGGTCCTAATATGTACCATTTTGGGGTACTTTAAGGTACCAATATGCACCTTTTAGTGTACTTTTTGAAAATATGCCACACCAGTGACAACATTTGTACCTTTTTGTACCTTTTATCTGAGAGTGTAAATACACAATTTATGAGAGAAATGAGCTTGCCAATGTACAAAGACCCAGAAAAGAGTCAACTGTAAGTCATCTTATAATCTTATAGGTCACCACTGAAAAACTAATTAGCTGAATCAAGTGACACTATTAATGGGCACACGCAATGACAATTATACCTCCAAATCACATGAACTCTTTTAACCTATGAACAGCTTTTCTCAGATATACCAGACCCGTATGAAACCCTCTTCACTCTTGATATCACTGCATAACTATTTTATTACTGTCACCTGAACTGTGGGTCATGGTTCATGTGGCAGAACCATTTTTCTGGCAGCGCAGGAATGCCATCTGGAAGTCTTCTCCACTTTAAGCAGCTGTCACACTGAACCCACACCTGATCTGGAACTTTCCTTCAGACACAGGGTGCAGAAATATGGCGTTTTTAAACATTTTGCCACCCGAACCCCCTTGAAATTGAATTACTTAATTGAAGTACTCCCTGACATTTTAAGTAAATATTTTAATAATTTAATAGGACATTTGCATGTTTAACTTCAAAAACAATTATTTTTATGCGATTTCAAGTTTTATCCGTAGTACTCTGTAAAAAAGTGAAAGTTGGATCTACCTAAAAAAAGACTTCAATTGGACTCTTTATTAGTAACACTTTAAAAAGTGTGAAATTTATGGTGTTTTTTGTAACGCCTAAAAATTTTCTGATATATTGTAGTGTTGTGTATTAATATGGTTGTTTATTTAGATTTTTTATTTTAAATGTATTTATTTACATACATTTAATGTAAATAAACCTCTGCAATTCCCCCGGGGAATACCTGCCCTAAACGAAGTGCTAATGCTAAGGAATCAATGTTACTAGTGAATCAATTAGCTAATAAATCGATGCTACCAGTGAATCAGCTAGCTAATGAATCAAAACTTTTAGTGAATCAGCTAGCTAATAAATCAACACTTTTAGTGAATAAGCTAGCTAATGAATCAACACTTTTAGTGAATAAGCTAGCTATTGAATCAACACTTTTAGTGAATCAGCTAGCTAATTAATCAAAACTTTTAGTGAATCAGCTAGCTAATGAATCATCACTTTTAGTGAATAAGCTAGCTAATGAATCAACACTTTTAGTAAATCAGCTAGCTAATGAATCAAAACTTTTAGTGAATCAGCTAGCTAATGAATCAACACTTTTAGTGAATAAGCTAGCTAATGAATCAACACTTTTAGTGAATCAGCTAGCTAATGAATCAAAACTTTTAGTGAATCAGCTAGCTAATGAATCAACACTTTTAATGAATAAGCTAGCTAATGAATCAACTCCTTTAGTGAATCAGCTAGATAATGAATCAACACTTTTAGTGAATAAGCTAGCTATTGAATCAACACTTTTAGTGAATCAGCTAGCTAATGAATCAAAACTTTTAGTGAATCAACTAGCTAATGAATCAACACTTTTAGTGAATAAGCTAGCTAATGAATCAACACTTTTAGTAAATCAGCTAGCTAATGAATCAAAACTTTTAGTGAATCAGCTAGATAATGAATCAACACTTTTAGTGAATAAGCTAGCTAATGAATCAACACTTTTAGTGAATAAGCTAGCTAATGAATCAACACTTTTAGTGAATAAGCTAGCTAATAAACCAACACTTTTAGGGAATAAGCTAGCTATTGAATCAACACTTTTAGTGAATCAGCTAGCTAATGAATCAAAACTTTTAGTGAATCAGCTAGATAATGAATCAACACTTTTAGTGAATAAGCTAGCTAATGAATTAAAACTTTTAGTGAATAAGCTAGCTAATGAATCTACACTTTTAGTGAATAAGCTAGCTAATGAATCAATACTTTTAGTAAATCAGCTAGCTATTGAATCAACACTTTAAGTGAATCAGCTAGCTAATGAATCACTATTTAGCTGAATCAGCTAGCTAATGAATCAACTCTTTTAGTGAATCAGCTAGCTAATGAATCAACTCTTTTAGTGAATCAGCTAGCTAATGAATCAACACTTTTAGTAAATCAGCTAGCTAATGAATCAACACCTTTAGTAAATCAGCTAGCTAATGAATCAACACTTTTAGTGAATCAGCCAACTAATGAATCAAAACTTTTAGTGAATCAGCTAGCTGATGAATCAACACTTTTAGTGAATCAGCCAACTAATGAATCAAAACTTTTAGTAAATCAGCTAGCTAATGAATCAACACTATTAGTGAATTAGCTAGCTAATGAATCAACACTTTTAGTAAATCAGCTAGCTAATGAATCAACACTTTTAGTGAATCAGATAGCTAATGAATCAACACTTTAAGTAATTTAATCCCAGTACTGAAAAAAAAATTAATAATAATCCCACTACTGACTCAGCTAGCTAATGCTAATAAATCAACATTGATACTTTGTATCAGAGTCTGCCAAGTGAACAAAATGTACAAGTTTTGGAAAGTGACTGACTGCAGTACTCACAACACATCTTCTATTGCAACTGTGCCCTTTGGATCCTCTTTCTTTCGCTTGTAGCGGATTTCGTTCCAGTACTCCTCCAACTTAATACTGAGATTGTGCATCGTCTTCCTGTACAAAAATAAAGCCTCAACGTCATAGTTTAAAGTGAGCACTGCTAGTGTCCCTTACGAAAATTAACCATGGATTTACTACAGTTAAAACAAAACAAAAAACATGGTTACTGTAGTAAAACCATGGTTACCACAAAATAACCATGGTTTTGACATCCTTGGTTTTCAAAAACCATAGTTTTGCTGATAGTAATCAATACACCAAAAAACATAGTTACTACACTTTTACCACAATAAAACCATGGTTAATTTTCGTAAGGGGTGTTAAACAGTATCCGTTCAACTCGCCTGTATTTATCGGTGTCATCAAAGTCCTGCTTATTGTGAGTGGGTTGGAGAAAATTACACTCAATAACGCCAATGACCCCCACACCTTTCCTTTCAGTCTGCAATAAATGCAAATCAAATTGGAATGAAAATTAGATGATAAAAGTCAAATAAAAATTATGAAATTAGAATAAATATGTTTTAAAGGGAGAAGTTCTGGTTACCTTACTTTGGCAGCTCACTTTCACATATGGTTTTATTAGCCTGTTCTTATGGTACATCATAATGCCATAATGCTCTTTGCTTCTGGTGTTGTAGCCAAAGGTGATCCGTACTCGCTTGTTCTGAGTGTTGAGTTAAGGAAAATATTGAGGAAAAACTGGTATGTGTGTCTGTGTGTGTGTTCGCCAAAAACTGTTTTAAGGATACAAGGAATGATGGTCTGTAGTTGTCTTGGGCGATAAGAGCCAGACTTTTGCATATCAGTTGGGTTTTAACTCGCTGCCCACGAACAATAACTTGCATGCGAGGCTTTAGGTATAAAATGCTACAGTATGCCTATAATAGAAAACAAAAGAAGCAAGAAATCTCATCAACTAATCTGATCTAATCTTTTATTTTGTTTTATGTGCCGATTCTCAGCACGACCTGATTGTGCCAAGTGGAAGATGTTCCTGGGTTAACATATTGTTTTGACCCTGAAACATTTCTGTAAAAAAAAAACTTATGATAACTTATCCCTGAAATAAGAGGGAAATTATACGTGTATAACAGTGGTGTAGAAGCATCTAACCCTGGTTGTGAGCTGAAACTTCACATTAACTGTAAACTAATCCCTCAAACCTGGTTGGTTGGAATGTTGTTGAGGAACTCTCACTTGGCAAAATCAAGAAGGCACAGACTCTCTAAAGGTATTATGTGTCTTGTTAGGATATAAGTACTCTTTTTTTTATCCCTTCTCAATATCCAGAGATGACTGCAGTATTTATAAGTAAGCTTTTCCTGGGTTGATTCCTTTCGAATGGCTCTGCAGTGCTATCAAAGCATTGCTCTGTTTATCTGAGCATCTAGATCTGCCTGATAAAGCAACATTGACTCCAAAGGCATTAGTTTGAAAAATTTCACCTTTAACCCTCACAAGGTCCTTACAATATGACCCCATCCAACTTTTCCTTAGTTAAAAAATGGTTCCCCTCATCTCAGTGAAATAAGTGACTTTTCTCCATTATAAATCTATATTCACATATAAAACTAGGCTTCTGAAGGTTTGTAAAATAAAAAGTATACAAATCTGGTCTTTGGGGTCAATATGACCCCATATTGAAAATGAATGGGAAATGTAAGGAAAAAATTATTCTGTATCCATTCTAAAGTTAATTATTCTTTTTACACTTGGTTTATTAAAGATGACCTCTTATGACCCTTTTTACATGACGTTAAAATATTTTTTGCTGTCCCCAGTGTGTTAATGTGAAGTATTAGCCCAAAATACCCCACAGATTATTTATTATAGCGTGTTTAAACTGTGGCGTTTTTGTGTGTGTCCCTTTAAATGCAAATGAGCTGTTGCTTTAAATATCACTACTGTGGATCAGATATCACTGAAATAAGTGTCCCAAAATGAAAAAGTGAAAACTAAAATGAAAAGTGTTAGGAAGCAGACCATGCATTTTTAACCAGTTAGAAACACATCTCCAAATGTGAATGTGAATCTCTAACGCCCCATTCACACGGTCCGTCAGCGTTAACGCTTAACGGAAGGCTTGTCTGAAGCGTGGCCAACAGCCAATCACTGTGGCCGCAACACAACACTCTAAAAAACAAACGGTGCTATATAACACCAAAACAGTTGCTTTGGATCGTAACGATAGAAGAACCATTTTTAGTGCCATATAGCACCGGTGAAGAACCAGTGAAGCACCAGTGAAGCACCAGTGAAGCACCTGTGTAGAACCATATAGTGCTATGTAGAACCATATGTGGTGCTATATGGCCCCTATATGGTTCTACACTGGTGCTTCACTGGTGCTTCACTGGTGCTTCACTGGTGCTTCACTGGTGCTTCACTGGTGCTTCACTGGTTCTTCACCGGTGCTATATGGCACTAAAATGGTTCTTCTATCGTTACGATCCAAAGCAATTGTTTTGGTGCTATATAGCACCGTTTGTTTTTTTAGAGTGAAGCTCCGGTCTTCCATAAACGTAATTGGCTGGCTGTGCCTAGGTTATTTGCATAAGGCGATATGATTGGCTGACGCACGCGTTGCCGCTTGAAAAGTTGAGAAATGTTCAACTTCTGCCGCGAGCAACGGCACTGACGCGGCGCCGACGGATCCACAATTCAGTTCGCCAACGCTTGACGTCACCCATTAAAAGTGAATGGGAAGCGTCAACGCTTACGCACCGTGTGAATGCGGCGTAAATGTGCATATGTTGGTTAAATTAAAAAAGGAAGTTACCTGGTTACCGCTAAAATGTTTGCTAAATCGACTTAAAAATATAAGGTGTCAGTAACTAATATTTTTTAAGTCAAATTAACTAAAAATTTTAAGGCAACCAGGTAACCTTTTTTAAGTTGAACCAAAGTGTTAAAGTTTGCAAAAAGAAGTCAGCCGATTTCTGCGCTCACCCGTAATGAGTATTCACTCTCCGGGATCATGATGAGACCGCTGTTACCCCTCCCATTGATGAAGTTTGCTCTGATCTGTATGTCGTATTTATCGGTGTCAAAGTCAAATTCGGTATCACCATTTGTGGACCTGAAAACACAGATTTATGTACAAATCATCATACATTCCCATCAGTCAATCTGTTTATTAATGTTTTTGTCTGTGTCCGTTTAAAGAGGCAGGACATACGTGCGCAGATTCCATATGATGATCCGTGTTCCTGTGGGGCCGGTGGCGCTGATGGCTCGGAGCTCTGTGAACAGCTCTTTTTCCGAGCTAAAGAGTGAATGCTTGAGGATCGCTCTCAGACTGGCTCCATCCTCCACGCTAGTAAGGTCAAAGGTCAAGTGTTTAGTATAAGCAAAATAACATGCATCAGGGTTTTGTTAATGCTTGGGAAATATATGCAAATGTGATCTTGCCTATGAAATCTAGGCTAAAGTCTCAATCTATTTATTGAATTCAATCTTTGTCTTACCAGGCAAAATTAAATATATCAAGGTTATATTTTCACAGAATGTTATTTACATTATGATTTTATTGTAATAACAGTATAATCACAAAAAATGTCTAAAGCTGGGTTTCCAAAGGTAGGGTCACATATGCATTAAATATAAATCAGAAACACAGTAAATTGGAATCTGTGCTGGGCCTAATATGACAGCAAAACTTCTTTGTAAGACTTGTGCATCATTGTTTATGTAACAATAAACGTAAAGTACTGGTTATGTCCGTCACGTCTAAACGTGATGATGGGCACCATGACTCGCTGGGCTCCGATGGCTTCAAGGTAAGACTGGGAGAGAAGACCCACACTCATTGTGTCTCTGGTCTTGGTGAAAACGATTGCATCTTTCCCCAGACGCATGGAACCTGATTTGAACCCGTTACCATAAACTCCAACTGGAATGTGACCCCTAACTGCTTTCTTCTCACTGAATCCAAAGCTTGAAAAAATATCAAAAGAGTAATATGTTAACATGACTTATTCATCATAAATGTGATCTTTAAATAATTTATTTGTTGTTACAAAACTTGTTGTCATATTTATCACATGGTCAAATGTTTCTAAAATGTCTCATCCGTTATTAACTTAAATGTGTTTTAATTATGTGGCAAATTTACAATGTAAAAAAAGATTTGTTGGTTCAACTTAAAAAAGTAAGTAACCTGGTTGCCTTAAAAGTTCATTCAACTAAAAAATATTACTTAACTCAACAAACGTTCTGTAAAAATGTTAAGTTAAAATAACTCTAATGTCAACCAATGTAATTTTCGAAAATTTACATAGCAATAATGTCATTTTCATCAAAATCAAACACCACATCAGTTGAATGTATTAAAGTTGTGTTTAATCATATCTGTTGGATGCAATCAAACTCTTTCTGCTGGAATTATCATAGTTACATTAAACCAATGTGATTTTCCTCAAACTTAGCTTTATTACATTGACTTAATGTAAATTTCATTAGAATCAAACATATGTTTATAATATATTTCACAGACCCAAATCAAAACGGTCACATAAATTAAATGCATTTTCTTGAATATGTTGTTATTTTAATAAATAAAATACTTTTTTCAAAAACAGATTAACAAATATATTTTAAGGTATTTTTACAAACATTTTTTAAAATATAAGCAGTATATTTTAAATGATTAATTAAACAGCATTTAATCAAATTACAATAATGGATGTGTTTTACGACTATATTAAAATGACAGAAATAAGGCTACCAAGAATAACAATAACCAAGGCTTGATTGTACTGACGGGAAGGGTTTATTAACCTCAATATGCAATTCAACCATGTTGGTCCAAGTTCCAGCCTGTTAGAAACAGAAGAATGCATGAGAAAAACAACAAATTTGATGTGCAATGACAGATGCTATCATTGTGGGCAATCAACTTCATTGATAAATTTTTATTGACTTATAAATAATGTTATAATAATCAATAGGAACAATGACTCACATAAGTAACATATTTTTAAAAAAAAACATCACATTTTTAACAAATTAGTTCAGAAAGTGAGTATAAAAACTTCCAGTGTTGCTTTTAGAAACAATGAATGTGTACTGCATAAGTTTGCATTTTCTCATGTACACCAATAGATTATAGATTAAAAAAAAAACATTTATACAAACCTGGTTTCTCCAAATAAATCCAAGAATCTGTTCTCGCTAAAATCGCAATTCAAAACTCCCGCGTCAGGTTCCGTAACGATGAGCGCAGACAGTATGAGGGGTTTGGGCACACAACTCACAATTAATTTATTAATCCAAATAACTCTCATTACACGTACAACCTGGAAAAGTAACATTTCTTTAGTAACTAAATTACACAAATAACCACATTTTAAAAGTTTGTAATAAAGCAGATCTGGGGCATCACTGACTTCCATAGTAGGAAAAAGTAATACTATGAAAGTAAATGGTGCCCCAAATCTGTTTGGCTAGAAATATCTTCATTTGGGTTCATTAGAACAAAGACATTTACACAGGAACAATTTGAGAAGAGAGTAAATGATGACGGACTTTTCATTTCTGGGTGAACTATCCCCTTGAGTAACCACAGCATTCATTAACAATCTAGGCATGATATACTCAACGTGATCTCACAAAGTTCCGTGGGATAGTCATGGAATTTTTTGCTAATTTTTTTTAGTAACCAATCTGTGAGAATGCCACGGAAAAATGAGCAAAAAATTCCGTGACTATCCCACGGAAATTCGTGAGATCAGGCTGGATATACTTGACCCTGCACAAACTGTTGCAGCAATGTTGGAAATTTGCAATTCTCTGAAATCTTTGTGATTGTCCGTGGCATTATTTACTTATAAAAATGACTAGAATAGCCAAAGCCAATGCTTGTTTAATGGTAAAAACCTCATACTGCCAAAAAATGACTTCATGACTCTCTTGAATCACAGAATAAGAGCTGTTGTGTTTCGTGAGCTCATGCAATTATGTATGTAATTATAGAAATCAGGCTTAGATTCACACACTTTTAGTTGCAACAACACTCAGGTGAATGGTCGTTCTGTGGTGCTTTGTACCTGAGCATCTTATGTAGTTTAGCTCTGGTCAAACCCACCCCATTATCTGTAAAAGAGAGACAGTCTAGGCCTTTGATGCGTGTCCAGTCTATCCAAATCTGTCTCGCGTGAACATCCGGGTCATATGCATTATCTGCAATTAAAAAAATAACATAAATACACTAATTCATTGTTTGGAACCCATTATTTTAACATGTATAATGTTGATAACAGAACTCACCAATTAATTCAGCTATGGCACTAAAGGGCCAAGTGTGACTTGTGGAATTAGAATGTAGAAATTTAGGACTGATCTGGATTTAAAAAAAAGATAACATTTTAAAGCATTGTGGCTTTACACACTGAAAAAAAGTATTCATTCAATTTACTCAATTTTTTTAAGGTAAGCGTTTGCAATCAATTTATTTAAGCTACATTTAAACAAAAAAGATTAATAAAGTAAAATAAAATAAAAAACATTTGTTTAAATGTAGCTTAAATAAATTGATTGCAACCACTTACCTTAAAAAATTGAGTAAATTGAATGAATCATTTTTTTTTTCAGTGCACTGTATGACAGTGTTTGGTAAAAAAAGTTATAAAAAGTTTTAAAATCAGATTCAAGGATTTACAATATTTATAAATTATCTTTAGCATAAGATAGTATTTGTTTACATTAGTTAATGCAATAAAATCTTAAAGGCGGGGTGCGTGAAACCCAATGTTGAAATTTGAAATCACCTTAACAAACACGCCCCTACTCAAATAGAATCTGGATCTTCTTTTGATAGACCCGTCCCACACATATGCAACCCAGGCAACGATGTCGGTTAGTAGACACGCCCCTTTCTGCTGATTGGCTACAAGTGTGTTTTGGCACTCAGTCCGACTCCCTTTTCCAAAGTGTTTTTCAAAAAATCATGCACCCCACCTTTAAGTTAAAAACTATTAACATTAAAAAAAAATTTTACATTTTTATGGAAAAAAATAAAAACGCTAATTGGCTAACTCTGAGTACATTTAACATAATATTACATTTTAGTTTATGCTAAAAATATCTATTTTATTCAACTAGATTATACATTTACTTTTGCAGTCAAATATTTCTTAAACTATGTTTTCTTCAAGCTAAAAATACAAGTCACTGTAAAATGTATGGTGAAAAACAACAGGTTTGGTTCGTCCTTTTAAACCCAACGCTGGGTTACTTTTTTTTTAGAGTGTATGAAGAATCTAAATGCCGATCACGACAGACCCAAGATGTGAGATTGTATTGCAATTTTTCTAAAAGACAGTGCATGGCCTGTTTTGCCAAATGTGAGACAAGATTGCATGTAAATCCTAGAATAAATTCTGTAATTTCAGAATTATGGGCGTTTCACACGGTACGCGCCAAGTGGCGCAACGCCCACGTTTTGCTGCTTTCCGCACGTCTTATATTGAAAATTAACTAGACACTTGCGACTGCCACGTACCGTGTGAAATGTCCATAATTTATTCATTAGCAAAAACAAACAATTAGGTAGTGGAAATTTTTTTTTAAAACATAAAGTGGTGAATAACCATAAAGTAGAAAAACCCATGTGGGGAAGGTAAAACATGTTTTACACCACAAATGCATGTATAATAAATTACTATCTGAATAAAATATAAGCATATGAAGCAAAATGTTAATTTCTAAACAAAACAAGAAAAACACATTTAAATCTGTAAAAACAAATGATAGCTTTACCTTACTGCCTCCTTCCCCTGCTTCAATTATATATAGAGGTGCATAATATATAAATGCATGTTACTTACTGTGCTGAGAGGAATAAAACTTTGTCTATTAGTGGCCATTTGTGCAGAAGGATCGATGTAAGATATTACAGAAAGCCTGTAGTTTGTTCACTTGTATGAAGGGACTTCTACTGCACATGTCCAGAAATAGAGAGAGCTCTGTTTTCGTACTCCAGCTATGCACACGCTGAGACTCTGCACATATAGTATTGTTGTCGCAGATAAATGCTGGTATGTACGGGTAACCTGATACATCATTCTCTGGCTTCTTGAAAGTCTATAGGCAGATGCTTTACACTTTGCCATTGTGTAAATATACTAGACCAACAAGGCTAATAAGCTTGAATTCAATTGTGATTCTTTTGGTTATTTAGTTTTATATGCAAGACCAATTTCCCACTTTGGTGGACAGTAAAGCTATACAACAAAAAAACAATTCACTTTGTTTCGTTCTCTGTGCACTTTTAATGCATCATTATATGATAAGAGAAAACAATATGACTGGGTAAGAAAGTATTTATTTTAGTTTACAAATGTGTATGCACGTTTATTTTAGTTTATAACTACGTATTATTAGCAAATTTGATTTAGCACACAATTTATAATGTCAACGCATAATTAAAGAATACATTTATTAAGTGCTTAATCTTGTTTTGTACCAACACACTATATTTATTATAAAGTTGAACAAAACTGGACTCTTAATGTTTTTTTCACATGCTGTTTAAGCCACCGACTATGTGTGACCAATAGAAAGCTGATCCAATATTACATTTCACATGCATGATGTTTACAACATGAAATTGCACAATACACAAACATTAAAGTAACTCTGAATAAGTTGACTACCTGAGTTGTTTTATCAAAGCTTCAGTCTGAGTTCAGGTCTATATAACATATTTTTAAACTAGACTGTCTGAATATGAAGGAGTAAAATATCCATAAAGCTGTGGGAGTGTCTGAACTCGACTCCAACATTATGAAACGCAATCGACCTCCCTCTCACCACGGCTGAACTTTCAGCTCCGACACAAACTGTCCATGGGGCTCTTTTGCCCCTGCGGGCAGCAGTGCTAAGTACACTGGAGTGACAGCACCCTCATCTGGTGACTTTGTTGCATTTGGCCCAGCCATGTCAGTTCTGACCCATCCAGGACAGCATGCATTGCACAGGATCTCATCTCCAGGCCTCTCTTTGGTCAGATTTCGGGCCAGGATCCTAGTCAGGGTGGTGAGGCCGGTTTTGGAGATCCCATACGCAGAACTGGGCCAGCCTCGTTCCGAGTGGAGACCTGCCTGGGCATCACTGACGAAACGCTCCATCAACCCGACCAGTTCCTTCTCTGTGATGTCGTCGCTACGGAAACGGGCCTGGAGTTCTGGACTACACTTGCCCAAAGCCATAGAGCTCATCATGCTGGAGACATTCACCAGCCTACCTATGAAGACATAGGACAGCCAATTAAAAATGGATTTGGTATGCTTTTATCCAAAGCGACTTGGGATTAATTCAAGGTATATGTGCATGTGTTTTTTAGCGTACGACCTTTGTGATACTAGCATAAAAGGCAACAGAGACAAGAAAAGCAAGACCAGCCAGTTTGAATACTTTTTTTTTCACATGACTCACCTCCAGGTTTGATAATGGGCAAGAAGACATTGCACATATCTCTGGTGGCAAAGAAATTGGTCTTTAATGTCACATCCGCCTGAATTCCAAATGCTGTTGTATCTGCATCTGCAAAAAAATTTTTTTTTTGTTTTTTATCATTTTATTTAATGATGCTATCACGCATGTTAAAAATAAAACTATTTCCTACTTTTGAAGGCAATTCCAGCGTTGTTGATGAGCACGTCCAAGCCCCCGTACTTCTCTTTGAAGAAGTCTCGTGCAGTACGAATGCTGTTTGGGTCATTAATATCCAGCTGATGGAAAAGGGGTGAGAGACCCTCTTTCTTCAGACCCTCCACCGCCGCGTTTCCTCGTCCCACATCCCGGGCTGACAAGTACACGTCCCCGGCGTATTGCTTACACATTGCCCGCACGATAGCGAGCCCGATGCCTTTATTTGAACCAGTGACCAGGGCTACTTTGGTGTTGCTCATTGTCGGTGCTCCTGCACAGTGGATATAATAAAAATAAGTATTATATAATATGCATTAAGTATTTTACAAAACATACGCAAAGATTAAAGTTAACACAAACCTGTTTGTTCACGGAATGAACAGGTCGGCGTTTTCAGAAAACACTTTCGCTTTGCGACGTAAAGCGCATGCGCGGATGTATGCGCGCTTGCATAAAAGCACTCGATGCTCGATATCTATAACATATGCATCAAATTTTGCTTATACATTAAACGCTATTTATGTAGGAGGGATAAATGCGATCTACAAACACGACTGTTTTTATACTTTATTTTTTGCAAGTATTAAACAATCTTGGATGACATAAATACAATAAGTATAAAGCAGGGAAGAAAGGCAACCATTTGAAAAGAAAGAAAAAGCAAAAAATAAAATACATAGGCAATAAGCGACTTGTGTAACATTCGTCAAATCATTATACAAATTCAAGGACACTTTTTGATTATTAATCTTTGTTGGTGTTATAATTAAATAATTAAGGTCGCAAAGACATTTTTTAATTTGGGAACTGTTGAGGAAAATTTACATTTATGAATATAATATTTTGCCATTAAAAACCATTTTTACACTTAACACCGATTGGTTGGCACACCGTGACGTCAACAAGACGGAAGCAGATTGATACGGAAAGCGAGTTCGACTGCACACTGTTTGTGCAGACCGTCGGTTCATGACACTATAATACCGCGAGAGCGATTTGAAAGCGGTCCTTTCGTGCCAATCTCGCGGTACAGTGACGTCATTCTCCAATCGGTCTGTGCGCAAGCGCAGATTCACCTAATTTTGAACACTCGTGTGCCCTCGTGGTTGTTTGTGTTCATTATTTTACTGTAGTTTATAATGACATTATGCACGATACAAGTTTCGATTGCTAGGTTTTAATATGGAGAAACCCGGGCGTCGTTGTGGTAGAAGAGCAAGGAGCAAAAGACGACGAAAAAAACGCGATAATGTCCCACAAGGTACTGTTTGTGTTTATATGAAAATGTGATTGTTTATAATAAGACGCGTGTAAACGCTTAATTTGCGATTTGCTCCTGTAGTTACGCTTTCTCACGAGGCTCAGTTTGTTCATTTGAGGAAATGGCTGAATGAAAGAGGGTTTACTTCTCAGTCTCTCATCCCTGTCAACTCCCATGGTACGTTAAGTGTCTGTTATAGGTGTTTATAATGTACATTCGGGAACATAAGTAGTAACCTTACAAAATATTTTCTGTTCAGATACAGGACGGGGGCTTATGTCTACTCGCGCTATCAAGGTAACTTAATATCAAAGTAACGTTACACAAATAAATGTTGACAACAACATGTTGTATGCTCTTCCTCTGTGTCTGGATAAAAGCGTCTGCTTAATGAATAAATGCATTGCATTGGTTATTTTTAGTTACATTTTGGTAATATAGTAACGTGATGTGTAATGAATCTGTTTTACTTCCATTGAAGGCTAATGGCAAGGTGATTTCCTTACCCGAGAACTGCTTACTGACCACCAGCACAGTGCTTAGAAGTTACATGGGGGATTATATAAAAAGGTATTGAATTTACCACATACTAACACATTTTATCAATAATTTTTTGTTTCTTTATCAATTGAATTTCACTCTTTTTCCTTTCAGTATGCAGCCGCCAATATCTCCTCTCCTGGCTCTTTGTTGTTTCCTTATTGCTGAGAGACATTTTGGAGATGCATCAGACTGGAGTCCATACATCAATATCCTTCCAAAGACATACACGTGCCCTGTGTACTTCCCCGATGACATCATTGGCCTCCTGCCTGGGAGTCTCCGGATAAAAGCCGCAGAGCAGAAAGAAAAATTTCAGGATCACTATTCCTCCTCGCTTACGTTTTTCCGTTCCCTCCAGCCACTTTTTAGCCAGCCAGCAGAGAAGCTGTTTACCCAGGATGCACTGCGGTGGGCTTGGTGCAGCGTTAACACTCGTACGGTGTATATGGAGCATTATCAGAGTAACTATCTTTCCCGGGAGAAGGACGTTTATGCGCTCGCACCGTACCTTGACCTGTTGAACCACTGTCCTAATGTCCAAGTAAGAGCATGTAGACCTCAAAAAGCGGTCATGCTAAGCTGTTATTATTTATTTATAATCGAAAAGATTATGTTTTTATAATTGATGGAAGTGTGCTATTGTATACTTTGTTTACAGGTTGAAGCCAGCTTTAATAAAGAAACCCGCTGCTATGAGATTAAAAGTGTTAAAGGCTGTAAAAAGTTCCAGCAGGCGTTCATCAACTACGGACCTCATGACAACCATAGACTGCTTTTGGAATATGGCTTTGTCGCTCCTGACAATCCCCAAAGTGTAGTATATGTTGATTTAGGTGAGAAATATTCATTTTAGAAAATTAAATGTTATTATTTAGCCAGTTGATTAATGTGACCCATTTGTGAAATCCAGGCTAAAGTTAGGAGCATCAAAGTTTATTTTCAATCATTGATTTCACATTGACTTCAATCTTTGACATAACCTTACTCAGTCAATATAAAAGATATCAATTTTATGTAGAAAACATGAAATCACAAAAAATCTGTATTGGGTCAGAAATGTGGACAAATATGTAAATATATTTATTCAAAGTCACATCAATCGTCTGTGTGCTGTATTTTTCAGAAGTTCTACAATTGTGCTATGATAAAAGAGACAAACAGCTAGCACAGAAACTACTGTACCTAAAGGACAATGATTTTCTAAGGTGAGTTAGTTACATGTAGATTATTTTAAAAACAGACTTTTATTCAATCATTGCATTTTATTGCCAGCACACTTGTAGTGTCTCATCATGTCTAGGACGTTAAAGGTGCAATGTGGGACTTTTAGAAGGATCTTGACAGAAATGCAAAATATTATACACAACTATATTATCAGTGGTGTATAAAGACCTTACAAAATGAACTGTATCGTTTTTATTACCTTTAAGGAATATTCCATTTTCTTAAAAGAAAAATCCAGATAATTTACTCACCAAAATGTTGATGTCTTTCTTTGTTCAGTCGAGAAGAAATTATGTTTTTTGAGGAAAACATTGCAGGATTTTTCTCATTTTAATGGACTTTAATAGAGCCCAACATTTAATACTTAACTCAACACTTAACGTTTTTTTTCAACGGAGTTTCAAAGGACTCTAAACGATCCCAAACGAGGCATAAGAGTCTTATCTAGCGAAACGATTGTCATTTTTGACAATAAAAAATAACAAATATACACTTTTAAAGCACAACTTCTCGTTTAAATCCGGTCGTGATGTGCCAAAGTGACCCCACGCAATACGTCATGACGTCAAGAGGTCACAGAGGACGAACGGGAAACTCCACCCCAGTGTTTACAAGTGTGTTGAAAGAGGACCGTTCCTACGTTGTTGTATGTCAACTGATACTAATTAATGTCTTTGTGTCAGTTTATTGTTTACAATGGTCCGCAAATGTGCGTTTTATATATGTAACACGTGACCTCCCTACGTCACTACGCATTTACGTTAGGTCACGCTGGACGAGAAGTTGTGCTTTAAAAGTGTATATTTGTTATTTTTATTGTCAAAAATGACAATCGTTTTGCTAGATAAGACCCTTATGCCTCGTTTGGGATCGTTTAGAGTCCTTTGAAACTCAGTTGAAAAAAACTGTTAAGTGTTGAGTTAAGTATTAAATGTTGGGCTCTATTAAAGTCCATTAAAATGAGAAAAATCCTGCAATGTTTTCCTCAAAAAACATAATTTCTTCTCGACTGAACAAAGAAAGACATCAACATTTTGGATGACATGGTGGTGAGTAAATTATCTGGATTTTTCTTTTAAGAAAATGGAATATTCCTTTAAAAAGAGTCGTTTTTATCTACATACACCGCGGGTTTCCTTACATGAAAGTTGCCGCCAATGTTTCTACAGTAGCCCCTTATCGGACAAACTGTTCTATAAAGCGCGAGCTGTGGACTAGAGGTCTTCACAGGTCCACTTATGCTGCGTTCCAGGTAGGTTTTTGAGCCAGTAAATCACGACTTCAAATCCACTACTCAAAACTGGGAGTACCAGGCTACCTGTAACCCGTGTTTTTCCAAACGTCTACCCGTGAAAGTGCACTGGTACCGCAGTCAAACCCATGACTTCCCACCCGTGAACTCGTATTAGGTCGATGTACTCCCAGTTCAAAGTCGTGAGTCGTGGTTTTGAAGTCGAGATTTACGGGTTACAGGTTGCCTTGAACGTGGCATTAGATCCGAAAACCCGAGGTCGAACCCGAGCGGGTATAATAATAGCAGAATCACGTAATTTAAAAGGAATGCGTTTTTGCAGAAAGGACCCGAGATTACCTTAATTCTTTTGTGTGCGCATTGAGTCCTTTTCCAACCCCTCTTTTGTTTGCCAATAACGCTTGTGATATTGTGTGGCTAACAGTAGGTTAATTTTTCGGGTGTAATTTGCTCGGGTTTTTCTCGGGTTGGGTCTTTCTTTAAAAAAAAAAGATTAATGCACGTGCAAAATGCTTTCGGGTCAGTTACATTTCTTTGGACTTGAGAAGATCTCTACTGTGGACTGAGCTGTTGGTTACAATTTGCAATCCCACCACTAGATGCCGCTAAAAACTCACACTGTACCTTTAAAGGAAAACAACACTGTTTTTCAATATTTTACTATATTCTTACCTCATCTTAGACAAATTAATACATACCTATCTTTTTTCAATGCGTGCACTTAATCTTTGTACAGCGCGTTGTGAATGTGTTAGCATTTAGCCTAGCCCCATTCATTCCTTAGGATCCAAACAGGGATGAATTTAGAAGCCACCAAACACTTCCATGTTTTCCCTTTTTAAAGACAGCACTTCGACCTCAGTGCTCAGTAACATCATCATTCCTGACTACTTCCCCTCTCGCTCAAACTTCCGTCAATATTACTGCGCCCCAAGGTCGAAGTGCTGCAAACTAAGTGCTCTTCCACCATACAATAAAGTTCTCATTTTTTTTCCACTTAAAAAAATTGCCATGTTTTATTTTGTGTCACCATACTTACTTCATACTTACGGTCTTTAAATAGGGAAAACATGGAAGTGTTTGGTGGCTTCTAAATTCATCCCTGTTTGGATCCTATGGAATGAATGGGGCTAGGCTAAATGCTAACACATTCACAACACGCTGTACAAAGATTAAGTGCATGCATTAAAAAAAGATAGGTATGCATTAATTTGTCTAAGTTGAGCTTAGAACATAGTAAAAATTAAAAAAACGTTTTTCTTTAACTAAGAAATTGTTCTTATATGTTGATACAGTCAAAATATTTTTGTAACAAACCTTACATTGTTACTCTTCAACAGTAATTTGACCTTCAGTATGGACGGCCCTTCCTGGCGACTGATGACTGCATTAAGACTTCTGTCTTTAAGACCAGAGCAATAGTGAGATCATCATTTGCATTACATTTGATGATGAATGTCTGATAATGCAAAGTACATGGTGTCCAGTTGCTTTTTTTTTAGCAAAATTTCAGTGGTCATTGCCCACACAAAACTGGCCACACCACCATGTTTGAAAAGTAGAAAGATTTCTACTAAGGTCAAATTTCTAAATTTCAGTTTCAACTGAATGTTCATGTTGTTCTCTGCAGTTCTAGTTGGAAAAATGTCCTCTTGGGGGCATCAGTGAGCCAGGAGCAGGAAGATTGGTGCATTAACTGTGCCCTAAAGCTTTGCAATAACCTCATTGAAGACAGTGTCAATGCACTAGAGAGGGTAAGTCTAATTAAAATCCATTCAATCTTAATTTTCCCTATTTAATTAAAGATATGAAACTCCTTATAGCCCAAGTCTTTTCATTTGGACAGCTATCTCAGCTCAAAGATGATACGGACCTGTCTCGCCTCGAGCAACTGTGTGTGGTGGAGAGCCTGAGACAAGAGGAGCAAAGGATCCTGGAACACACACGAGTGCTTCTACAAAACCTCCAGAGACAATAGTCACTGTGGTAACAGTAGGGAACTTTGAACATCGAGAAGCAAGAAGCTTCATGCTGCCAAGATGTAAAAGCAAGCCAAGACTGAGTAAAGAGCCAGCAGATACAACCGACAGTCTTTAACCCAATCCTATCCAGAACTACAGCAGACATAAAGCCCAAAATATTTGAAACATAAAATATTGTTGTCTCAAGCTCATATTAGAGAATTTTGTTCCCTTTCTAAATACTATAAAAGCATATAGTGATCAAGGGCGATCAAGCTTGTCCAAAAAGCAACATAAAACTCTTCCCATCTGCCACATTTAAAAAACTGTTTCTTATGCAAATGTCTAAATGCGCTTTGGGAATTACTCTGGAGGGGATGATTTTAATATGGTTTCAGAAGATTTGAAATACAAAGGCAGCATGGACAAATTTTTGTGGTAATGCTAAATGGACCACAGTACTGAATTAATCAGCATGAACAAATATATTTTTCTTCTGAACATCAGTCTGACAGATGGAAAATATGCATCCTGTGGACAGTGAAGACCTAACAAAAAGTCTCTTTGCTGTGCATTTGGAAGGAGACCGGCAATTATCAAATGCATTTTTAGACTGATTCAGGTCAGCATTATCTATTCTTTCTATACAGAGCAAACCCTAATAATGGGCAAGAGAAACAGGATCAGGATCTTAATAATCCACTGGGAATGCTAGAAAAGGGAAAATCTTATCTAAATCAGATTTCATGCATTCTGACTCATTAACAAGGTTTAAGATTTGGATTACTCATGCTAGACCTATGCAAAGTGTCAAAAAAGCAAAAAGTATTTTTGTGCGAATACACTTTACCAGGGTTCGTACAGGTTTTGGAAAGTTTTTTTCAGAACGTAAGATAACAAAGTCTTTTATGGGCATTTTCAGTGCAGGAATTCCTTATATGGGCACTTTAACAAGAATAGCGCACACACACGCCAACCAAGAGCTGACACAAAAACAATGTCACCGAAAAGTGTGGTGTTGTCTATGATGGAAATTTAAGTATATTCAGCTTTTCAAAGAACACACTCTTATGGATACACTGAATATTGTTTGTTTATCCGGGATTGCAGAGGAGTTGTGCGTGTGTTTGTTGAAATGGGCGGTCCCAATCGGGTCATGAGTCGCAGGCGGTAAGTAAAACTGCATCAAATGTCTGTTTTGTTGGCAATCGGCACGCAAGTGCTTATAATGTAAACGAAATTAACATGTATTGAAACATAAGTTATTCAGAGATAGAGGGGTAATGTTTTTTGTGTGTTGCTTGCTCGTGACTCGGTACGCCTACAGGGGGTCGGGTATATTCGGAAAGAATCAGTACAGCTGGTCTTTCTTTTATAAATCTGATAAAACTTAAAGCTCACGTAACACACACTGTTTCTGCATTTCTGATGTTAATCTGGAGTACCTATAGATGAGTATTACATCCTTTATATCTCTGGAGTCTTTAGTTTAATCAATTTATAAAAGAAAAATTTGCGTACGAAAAAATGAAGGAGGAGTTACTACCGCAGGAGGAGCCAGTACGAGTCATGCAACACTATACAACACTGTTTAACTTATGATTCACTACATGTTCGTTTCATTTATATAATATGCACCACGCCTATTTTGCTATTTTTTCCAACATACCGCATGCAACTCATGACCCAGTTGGGAAAATCCAGCGCATCAAACACACACGCAAAACTCCGCTGCTACCCCGGATAATAAACTATATCCATTGTTTCCATAAGGCTGGCTTTCTTCTCCTTACATCCAAATACACACTTTTCTTTCGTGCCATTGTTGAGTTTTAAAAAATTAAACAAGGCTGTCGCGTGATGTGATGTTTGTAAGTTCTAGCGTCTCCTGGTGATTGACGGGTGGGTGGGGTTTTCTGTGGGAAGTGCCCATAAATAGAAGTGATACGTATTGAAACCCCTGAAACGTCAGCTGGACCTGTAATCGGAAAAAACTTGTACGAACCCTGGCGAAGTCGATTCAGCACATAAGTACTCTGTAACACCCCCAACTACTTTTTTGATACTTTGCCTACGTTTAGCAGTAGGAAACCAACTCTATAACTGTGTTAATAAGTCAGAATTAGGGTTGCTTAACGATTAATCGCGATTAATTGTTAGCAGAATAAAAGTTTTTGTTTACATCACATATGTGTGTAAACTGTGTATAATAAATATGTATATATATAAATATGAACACATTCATGTATAATTTTAAGAAAACAAATCTATATATTAAGTATTTATATTTATATATAATATAAATTATAGATAAATATACAAATGTATATACACATGTAAACATTTCTAAAACATATACATGCATGTGTTTACATTTATTTATACAAAGTTATTATACACAGTTCACACACATATATGATGTAAACAAAAACTTTTATTCTGCTAACGATTAATCGCGATTAATCGTTAAGCATCCCTAGTCAGAATGCTGGAAATACCATTGAACCCCCCCTTTAAAACTGTTTGTATATATAAGGGATGTAATGCTACTCTATAGGTACACGATTAACGTGAGAAAAGCAGAAACAGCGTGTGTTATGTGAGCTTTAATAATGTAAATCATTTCATGTGTTCGCTACAGCATGTTCATTTTGCTTTTTAGTGCAAATAATTTATTTTTTAGCTTTGTAATGCATTTTTTCTTTGTTTGTAAATGAACCTGAATTAAATTAAGGACTGAAAGTGTTTTATATCAACAATCATTCCACTGACAACTTTAAAATGGAAAAACACATTTACTCAAGATTTACAACACCAATAGTGGCTACAGTAAAATTGCCATAAATATGGAAATGTTTTTGGAATCTTCTTCAAAGCTTGACAACTATCCTTTTCCTGGCTTGCTTTTTCTGAACCATTTCCATGGAGACAGTAGCTTCATATAGCGGTACAGGGTCCTCCATCTGTGGCCTGCACAGAGATTCACAACAATCATACCACTAAGCTGACTTGACTCTCTTAAAGCTTCATTCTTAACGTTTCTGGTTAGATTCTTATAAATAACATCAATGTTTTTCTCTTGTTTGTTCTTCATGCTCACCTTAACGTTCCCATGGAAAGCTTCTCCACCACATCTTTCATTATATCTGAGAGCGAGCAGAGTCAAGGCAAATAACCCAGTTACAGGCAGGAAGGAATGCATCTTGTACGTTGTTAACAAGGTCGTTCCAATAGCCGGAAGAAAAATCCCTTAGGTCCCAAACATACCATGATTTTGTAAATTAGCCATATGCACACTGACAAACCCATTGACCTCATTGCAATGTACAGTGACTACAACACATTTGTTTGGTCTTATGTTCAGCATTAGTGTTTTGTTGTATTTATATGTTTCTGTAGCTGAACTGGTACTGCACTAATATAGCATCATGGGTTCAATTCCTAATAATGGCATGGGCTTTAAGTGTATGTCAAACGCTTATGAATGCATGAATTAAAAGGATAGTTCACCCCAAAAAAATGTATCCTGTATTCATTTCTTTATTTTGCTGAACACAAATGAAGATATAAAAAATAAATAGATCAAACAAGTATTGCATAACAATTAATTGCGATTAATTTACTTATACTTGTATGTTATAACTTTGTATAAATAAATACACACATGCATGTATATATTTAAGAAATGTTTACATGTGTATATACACATTTGTATATTTATGCATAATTTATATTACATATAAATATAATTACTTAATATATTTTTTTTCTTAAAATTATACATGCATGTGTGCATATTTATATATACATAATTGTTATTCACAGTTTACACAAATATATGATGTAAACAAAAACCGTTATTCTGCTAAGTAAATTAATCGCAATTAATCATTATGCTTTATTCTGCAATAGATTAATCGTGATTAATCGTTATGCAACCCTAGATCAAACAGATCTGGGGCACCATTGACTTCCACAGTAGGAAAAAATAATACTGTGAAAGTCAATGGTGCCCCAGATATCCTTGGTTACAAACATTTTTCAAAATGTCTTAATTTGTGTTCAGCAGAAAAAAAGAAATGTATACAACTTGAGGGTGAGTCAATTTTCATTTGTGTCTCTTAATGTTGTGTAGTCCATGTTAAAGCTTAAGGTTTATAGTAAAAGATACGAAGATATCTGCCCTGCTTGGATCGAGAGGCTGTCCACACCTCTTCATTAAGGAATGAGAGAGACGCCGCCTTCATAAACATAATGTGGCTGTCTGGAGGGTCCATCTTAAAAAGAAATTATTTAATCTCAGTTTATAACTTTTATCTTTATTCATATCGAATATACACTGCCCGTCCAAATAAAAGTCACACACTTTAATATTTCGTTCGACCGCCTTTAGCTTTGATTACAGCGTGCATTCGATATGGCATCATTTCGATGAGCTTCTGCAATGCTGCAACATTTGTTCCCGTCCAAAGTTCAACAAGATCTCGTATTGATGATGGGAGAGTCGGTTCGCTGTGCACAACCTTCTCCGGCACATCCCAAGATTCTAAAAGGGGTTAAGGTTTGGACTCTGTGGTGGCCAGTCCATTTGTGAAAATGATGTCTAATGCTTCCTAAACCACTTTTTCACAATTTGAGCCTGAGGATTCCTGGCATTGTCAACAGGAAGAAAAAATCCATTGATGGAATAACCTGGCCATTCAGGAAGTCAGCTGACCTCATTCTTTGGGCACATAACGTTACTGAACCTCGACCTGACTAACTTCAACCACCAGGGAGGCTTTTATCTATTTTCTTAGTTAAATCTAGGTGGTAACTTTTATTTTTGGACGAGTAGTGTATAAATATATTTTGCATATTAATTTTGAAAGACTTTAAAGGAGACACTCACCTGTAAGTTCTGTTCTGTAGTAACCCAATGACCTCCGACTGACAGAAGTGTAATGATGTCGTGTTTATGCGGGAGATGCCTCTGCGCTTCGGCTTCCTCCTCAAACATTTTCACTATTTAGAAGATTCACAATTACAGACAGCTCAGAGCAACAGCGCTCATCCCAAAACACACACACATGATCTTCTAAAGCGATGGCAAACCTCCTGAGTCAACGATGATGTCCACTCCAAGTCCCCCTGTCTCCTCAAGACACGAATCCACAAAGTCATCCTTTGGGTCCCATGCTCTGATCACTCGTGCTGAAGGTAGACAGCGATTTGTATATTTAATCAGTTCCCTGGCATCAAACCATATATATCTATGGTCTGAGCTGGTGTATATATTGGATTAATTCGCATTAATCCAAAACTTGACTCCTCGTGGGAAAAATATCCTTACTGCCATTCCCCTCCACAATTATTTAGTTAAATGCTCACCCACACTCGGCCTGAACTCCTCCAAAAACTTCTGGTCTTCGGGAGACAAAGCTGTAGCGATGACTTTTACACCATGATAGTGGGCGAGCTGAATGGCCAAAACCCCAAAGGGCTGCATACACACAATACAGGAAGTTACTCCATTAAATCATACCTTTTATTATCAATGATTATTTATTATTGATTGACATTTTGAAAAAATACCTACACTTGCCCCATCTAGCACGAGTACAGTTTGACCCACAGCCATCCGAGCCAGTGTATGGAGAGCGGTGTAGGCCCTGACACCGTCTTTCATTACCGCTGCGGCTTCAAACCAACTCACTTTCGCTGGCTTCTGAACTGTTATTTAAAGAGATGCATATGAGATAGAAAAAAAAATGCTTAAAATAATCAAACAACAAACATGGAAATGTGTAAACTGAACCAAATTAGGCTTTTTAAAGGGATCCAAATTTTAAAATTACCCCATGATTTGTCAACCGTCTTTCAGACGAACACATTATTTTAGTAAATGCCTTATGTATCCCGGATTGCTCGAGGGTGAGAAAATCATGGGGTAATTTTGATATTTGGCTGAAGTATCCCTTTAACTGCCAATGACGAGTTTTTCTGGGAATCCGTATTTCCGCTATTATCCACCAGGTGGTGCTTTTGGGTAACTTATAAAACCTTTTCGATTCCAAAATGCAACTCTCTCAGCATAAATCAATATGCATATCTCAATACCAGTAATGTTTTTTGTAAGGTAGGTTTGTATAAACTACTTTAATTTCCTAATGGGCCAATTTTCCCAGAAAGGGTTTAGTTAAATCCAGGACTATAGGCCTTAGTTATAATAAGACAATTAAGTAGTTTTTACAAACAAACTTTACAAAAACAATACAGGTGTGCCTTTTTTTTTTTTTTTTGATTTTCTGCTATAAAATCAGGGTTTTAAACTTCACAAATTTTGATAACATGGTTGCAATAACTACAAACCTCATAGTCTTCATATTTTTTTGTATTTAGCTTCACTTTTATAAGTTGACAAAACAACAACAAATTTGTTGAAAGAGAATTAAAATATATATATTTTTAGGAGTTTTAGGAAAGTGCCAAATCGTACACTTAAGTATGACCATTTGACTTGAAATAATATAAATAATACCTAAATTAAATTCATCAATAAGCACGACAGAACACAGGCCAGATAGCTCAGCATCCAGAGGGAGAATCCCTGCAAAACAATTTGCAAAAATTAATTTGACCAAACACAAAAGCAAAAAAAATGAAAGGGAATCAAATAAAGTTCTTACCAACAACCTCATCTTCTGGTTGGAAAAATGAGACTTTTGGTCCAACTGAAAAAAGATTAAGGATTATAGTCAACATCAAATATACATTTAATAACTTTAAATATATAAGAGGTCATGCAAACCTTGAAGAACAACTCCAGCGATCTCCCTTCCGACTGGGATCTGTTCTTTTCCAAGCTTTAAGGCCTCACATAGCTAAAAAGAAAATGTATGATGTATAGTTTCTTATTCATAGTTTCTTTATTTTTATTTACGTGAATAAGTTTTAACTTGCACAGCTTGAGGTTAGATATTTTCTCCAATCTGTATTCAAGTGAATAAGTTAAATAAGCGTTCATAAGATTTAAGTCAGAGTACCTTAAAATCAACTGGACTTAGGGCACAGCTTTTAACTTGAACTTTGACCTCATAGTTGCCAATGTTATTGGGTACATTCTGTAACAGAAAATATGGATATCATCACACAAGTAGGAACAGGAAAATGCCCTGTGGATAAATGCTTATTTAAGATCTCGTTGGGCACATGTGGACATGTCCATGCATGAAAGAAAAAATAAAAAGCAGGTTTTCATTCTTACCGTTTCTTGTAAGATAAACTTTATATCACCCTGGTCTCCTGGTTTACAGTAAAGACCCTTCATGGCAAATCGTTCTGAAATCGGACCGAACAATGATTATGGTTAACGGTTTATAGTAATAATTGTGGAAACGACACTTATAGTACTGTAAAAACGATGCAAAAATATAATAATCTGCAATACAAACCGAACTTAATTGAACTCTTGTTTGTTAAACAAAATCTAATTTACAAATCACGCAGCAGTGTGTTACTGTTGCATATTATCTTCTGAGCTGCTCGTTTTCTTTCTCATTTAACGCTTCAAATTAAATGCCACCGTTTAAAGCGCCACAGATTTGTACTTATAATTGCATTATAATTTTAAAGCAAAATAGCTACTGGCATATAGTCGACTGTGGCAGTGTTTTGTTCATTTCCTGCACGTGACTCGTTCTGCGTGACGTGTACGAAAAACTGAAAAATAATCACTAGAAAGGAATAGTGCGTTTGACTTAAATCGTCTTTGCGCAGAGCGATCTGCTTATGACATCAAAGTACCGCGATAGCTATGTCTTTGAATGGCTCTCGCGGTACTTTGATGTTTTTTGTCTTCGTTGATTACGCCTGCGCAGCGCCGCATAAAGTCGAACACACCTAAAATATAATTTACAGCATAATGTAATTTACAACACTACATCATTTGCTTATAGTAAAATTAGTGATTTACTTTAAATATGATTTCATAAAATTTAGCATTTATCCATATGGCCGTGTTTGGCATCCAGTGACTCCTGATTGTATATTATTAGTTCATTTCAAAAATTGTTTAGATGTAATGCACAATGCTCCTAACATAAACAGCTTTATAGAATTTCTCTTAAATGAAATAAAATATAATATAAATTAGCATATAATCTTTAGGAACATATATATATATATATATATATATATATATATATATATATATATATATATATATATATATATATATATATATATATATATATATATATATATATATTCTCACTATAAATGGAGATAAACCATTCACATATGTTGCGGTTTCGTGTGAAAGCATTTAACCTTCAATGACGGGATATTTTACTTTGTATGTCTCGGTATAAATCTATAGATTAGCATTCATTATAGTTTTAATTAATTAATGTGTCGCAAAGTGTACAATTTGTTTTAAAATAAATAAATCATGCTCTTACTAAATAATTAATAATATGTTTTCTTTTGTGAATAGTTGGAATCTGTGCAACATCCGAGCCATTTATTGCCCCCAGAGGAATAAACCCCTATGGAAGCACACCAGCATATACCAGCATAATTCCCATGCTGGTTTGGTGCTGGTTTAGCTTGTGGCAAGACCAGCATATGTTGTATTTTGCATGGGAATTATGCTGGTCTATGCTGTTTTTTTTTCAACAGGGTTAAAGTCATAATTTTGATTTACCAGAGCACATTTTTCTTTTGTTGCGGAAATGGGCTTCATAATAAATAATTATCGCAACAATCATTTATTTTTCAATGCAAAAAAACTCCAGTGTAACTGTTTTTAAATTTTGGATGAACAATAACCTGTACACAATTTGTATAGTTTTAATACTTGTTTTATGTTTGTGGCAAAGCGATTGACTTCGGCCGCATTGCGCCCCCTACCTATAGTACACGCGTCGACACGGACGCCTGCATGACGTCTGCACGTTTCATTTTTCTCTTCACTACTAGCGGAGCTGCACGGAGGAAGCGAGGAGCCAGAAGGGGCAAAGAAATAAGCCTGGAATTTATCTCGCGCTTTAAACGAGACAAGAAGAGACCTCCGCCTCTCATTTCATATTCCTTCAGTTTATTCCACCACGGAGTGTATGAAATATGATGGAAACTGAACGATGAGGTAAGAGTGTTTGTGTGTCTCGGGCCGATTGTCCTTTTTTGACAGTGACTGCGGCCGCTGCTCGGGCGAATAATCTGTGGAATTTCAGCGCGCGCTTGGCGCGATTTGTGAGGTAAATTCGCTCGTTCGTGCCAACGGTTCTTCAACGTTCACGTAACATCTGTAAAAATTTTATTTATAGGTTAATTACTGTAAAAAATAAAGCTTATGTAAGCTCTTTTTACGCAAAGATTGCAGGTAAAGCCCTTGCTCTGATTTAGTGGTGTAGTTAGCACCCCGGCTAACGGTTGCTGGGGGGATACCAGTGACAGGGACTTTAATACGGTACTGCGGCAATGTGGATTTCTGTGGTAACGATCCAGTCAGCGATAGAGTGGGATATTTGGATGTTGTGGTAATGCATGCTATATGCAGAATGTAGTAACGGTAGGTTAGCCGTGTTGGTGAAAGCACAGACGAAGATACCCTGATGGGGCAGTTTAAACAGCAAGAGACCACTGCAGCTTATCATCACTACACATATGGGGCCACGCACACGTGCGATCTTTATCTTTTATATCTACAAATGAACCAATGCGCGTGTGTGGATGCTGGCCAGCATATCTTTCTGTGAAGGTGAATAGGTTCTTGTGTGGTAACCTAAATTCGTTGGCTTTGCCCTTATGCATAAATAGATGGATTTTATGATGAAGTCCTCGTGTTGTATGGCATAAACACTGGGTCATGCTTTTATGAACAGCTGGAGTCGGGCTCGTATCCTCATAAACCTGGCCAGGCCCTGGTTTATAGAGGCACTCCCTGATCACGGGTCTAAAGTGGAAAACCTGTTTTGACTGCTGCTTAGAGTAGACTCTACAAGAAACACCCTAAAACTGTCACAGACTGGCTGTTAAGTTTACATATTGGGAAAACCTATACAGATCTGAGTACTGATCAGTAATTTTAAGTTTTCATGAAGTCAGATTTGATAAAGTTTGGCTCCAAAACATTGACAAAATTCACATTTAAAACGAAACCTTATGGGGCGTACACACCAAATGCGAATTCGATTACACCGAGTATATGCAAAGACGCGAACTTGCGCGGGGTGATGCGAATTGAGCGTCTTTGTACAAGTTGAAAATATTCATAACACGAAGTTAATGCCTCGCGTTTGTCGTGTACGCAGCATTATTCTTTCACTTTGTTAACTAATGATCAGTTAATTTTTTTATGACATCATTCTGCACTTGTCATCGGATACCAGACTATAAGATAAATAAACTTTTATTATTTACACTTATGCATTTTGGCAGATGCTTTTTTTATCCAAAGCGACTTACAGTGAATTAATTATTAGGTATACTTTTTTATCCTAATGTGTTCTCTGGGTTTGAAGTTTGAACCCATGACCTTATGTGCTGCCAAAGCAATGCTCTACCCCTGAGTTATACAGGAGAAGGAACCACTCTGTTTGTCTTGCCCCAATTTCCTGTTTTGGTGTCAACATCAAACAAAGCTGTGCATTTTAATGCACTTCAGTGGGTCTTTAAATATTTGGGTGCAGGACATGGCCTCAGCTTTGTTTGGTTTGAGATGATTGGGCATCTGAAGCACAGGGCAAACTTATTGTTTGGCCTTTTAGTTCACAAGTCATTATAGGCTTTTTTCATGCATCTACAAGTTTATCTGTCCAATTTATGTCCCTCTCACTCTTTTTCTGTCTCTTTCTTTAATCCATAGATTCTCTGTTCTTTATCCCCCATCCCCCACAGGTGTACCGATGAGATTTCGTCTGGGGTGCGAGATAAAAGAGATTCACAAACCGCTGTGCACAGCTCAGTCCGGTCCTTTTTTGGCCCACCACTGCCCTTTTGCTGCTCTCTTTGAAATGTGTTTCTCTTTGTGTGACCATTGGCTCAGAAGCGTCTTTTTGTTTAGATAATTAGGTTAACAGGAAGTGAGGGGGTCCCTTAATCTTTCAAATCTAGCAGTTTATTTCACCAGGCCTGTTAATTCCTGTCTGGTTTTTACCAAAATATTTTAAAAAGCCCCTATTACATTTGTAAAAAGAAGGGTATTTTGTGTATTTGGTATTGACATGGTTTATGGTTTAAAAACGCATTATTTTCCACATGCCGTACATTGTTGTTGCTGTTCCATGCCCCCCCTTTATGAAACGCATTGATTTCTACAAAGCTTATTATTTTGAAAAGCGGAAAACATAGTTGTTCATGCATTTATTGTAGTCCGATAACTTGTGTGTTACGTCATCATAGACTTCAGGATTTGTAACTTAACACATACTTACTTACATAACAAAAGAAATTTAAAATCATGCAAAAGAGCTTTACGTTTTCTATTTATCTTTAGCAATGTGCTGTGTCGTGCATAGATACATTTAATTGCGAATGCTTATCAGGTGTCCTTGCTTTGCTGTAGGAGTTTGTGTGTGTTGCTGTTTTTGTCCGGTGTATGTATAACAGTAATGGAGTTTGTGTTCACAGTAAAATAATTCAAAACAATACATACACAAAACTTTAGATGAAACTAACTAAATTCCAAAGACAATATAAATGGTGCAAAAGTCTAGTGGTTGCTAGTGTGTTATGGGTGATAGTTGGATGCTTACTGGCTGAAACCGCCAGAAAAAAACACTCCAGGTTTACATGACATTCTGTTGCCAGTTGCAAGAGACCACGCAATTATTATACATTGTGTAAAACAAGATTATTACAAGCTTATTAGTGTTTGATAGATTGCATATCCATAACAACATACAGATACACTGTAAGTTCATATATGGCGGCATGTCGATGGCATCAAATCTCATTGGTTATTTCACGTCTAGTTGTCAAATGCTAAACCAGTGACATCCAACACAATCGATGTACTGTATCTCGCTGAACAATATATTGCCATGGATATTAGGGCTGTGTATCGGCAAAAATCTCGCGCTACCATATCATGGTACATGGTTTGCGATGCCATATGTTGCGATAAATTGCAGTACTGTGAAGCAGGGGGCGATGATAGTACTTACTATCACTGATTAAGTTCAGAGATAAGAAGAATGCTATCTAGAGGTCAAAATGTAAACTACAAATGAACTGCCCTGAATCTTGTATGTTTTTTATATAAATAATGTAGCAATATTGCTTTTTTTTAGACTCAATATTGCAAAACAAAAATTGGTGATGCCCACATGTATCAATATTTTCTTATACCCCCTAATGGACATATGACGTATATAAGCTAAAAATGTTAAGCCTTTCACAAAAGTATCAGTAGATAGACATATTAACCTGGTCATTTGGATTGCTTGAATGATGTATGTGCTTTTTGGAGCTATACCATGTTGACCCTATATAAGAAAATAACATAATGACATTTTAATATAAAATCATTTGTTTGTGTTCAGCAAGTCATACACATCTGGCATGGCAAGAGTGTAAGTACATTTTCTGAGAAATTTCATTTTCGGGTGAACTATTCTTTTAAAGGCGCGAAAGAGGATGTTTTTCGCCGACTGAGAATCCAAAACCGGTTACTGAGTTTTTTAAATGAGCGCATGCGTAAGAACAACCTCCCTCCTTCACGGCTCATTTCTAGGGAATGCCTTCCAAAGCTCGTGCACGAATATTTGAACACGAGTGTTTGTTTACCACCGGCATATGCTGTTTCGCGTCAGTGGATTCATTATGTGAAATGATTTGATAATAAACAAATAAGACGTTAAAATGTTAGATCAGTTGACGCTACTCCCATTTCAACTAGCATGTAGCAGACTGGTCACTGCCTTACAACTACAGTACAAGAACAACGTCAATATACTTGAATAACAGCACAACAATAATTATTCCCCAAAGAAAGAATAATCACTGTTACCTGTCGGGATGAATTTTGCGAACTGCGTGTCTGTCTTGACACTTCTCTGTTCCTTTATTGCTCTCCAGCGTTGAAATGTTTCTCCAATAACGACTCTGTTTACATTACGTTCTTCTGACAATTTTCTCCTATTCCCAGCGGCTTAAAAAAGTCTCTCTTTTGCGTCCTCCTTCGAGTTTCTTCTCTACCGTGGTGCAAATTCGAGGAGGAAAGCAGGATTGACAATGAAAACAAACCGAAACTTAAGACGGAGTTTCATGCGCTATGCGCATGCGTCGCCTGTGTAAAGTTACTGGAGCACGCACGTCTCTCACAGGGATCGTAATGGCAGTGATTGACAAGCCAGAGGGCCAATCGCTTATGCGATGACCGCATGAGCAATTGGCTGATGTTTTTAAGGCCCTATCTTGTGCACAGATGACGTATATTAATATTATTACTGTCAGTGCAGCTAATTAATAGTCTTTTATCATTTAGTAAAGACAGTTTCAAGTAATATTGCAAAAATGTATAAAACAAACATCCTCTTTTGCACTTACTATTATCACTATGGGGTTTTCTTATGCTACATACACACCAAACGCGGGGCACCGCCTTACTCGCTCTAGATTACTCGCGGGATTTAACTGCGTGTCTTATAGGGGTGGGCGATAAACCGGTAGACAAAATTAACCGGTAGAAATTTGTCAACCGGTAGAGATTTTGGACTATCGTTTCTATCGAGGTTACGTGCCCACGTCACGCTCCTGTGCGTGTGGTCACGAAAACGTAACGTTTGTACACGTATTTAAGCACTGCAGTTTTAAAACAAGTTATTTTAAGCCATTGAAACACAGACAACAGATCTGTATGCGTGCGTTCTTTCTGTGTGTCAGGAGCGGACAAGTCGCGCAACCGCTGCTCTTTCTGTCTGTGAGAGCGCGCAAGTCGCGCGACCTCTGCTTATTAAGCTCGTGAGCATTTTTCCCGCTTTATTGGCCTTAAATACACATATGCGTCAAAATTCCCGTCTTTGCAAGCATCATCATAAACACGACCAGTAAGGTCTTAAGAGAAAGTAAACAGCTAAAAGAGAAAGCGCATGTGTAACAGTGTATTGGATCCGGACTTTGGTCTTAAAGGGGAAGTTACCTAATTTTGCTCCTGTCTGTCACTCGTGTTAATCAAACAGCATTGAGAAAAAAATCTCTCACTGCTCCTGATTAAATCACTTTTCTACCTTAAATAAAAATATATATAGGCCTATACATACATGCATAATTATTTATTATCATTCTTATTGACTGTGTATCTTCAGAGAGCTTGAGTTTTGTTTGTTTTTATCTTCTTTCTATGCTTGTATATGTTTTTTGTGAGAATTATGAACATTTCTATGGTATTAAAGATTTAAACCTTATTAAAACATAAAAAACTCTACCGTGATACATATCGTTATCATGATATAAAATTAATCCTATCGTGATAGAAGATTTTGGTCATATCGCCCACCCCTAGTGTCTTAACTGATCACGTCTTTGCATTGACTTTATATGTAATCTACTCGTGCAAATAGTTGAACTCGCGTTTGGTGTGATCCCACAGTTTAACTAAGAAGTTTGCACAGGTTTTAAATTTATTTACTGCTTAATTTATTTGGCTTTGGCCCCTCCTTAAAATAAATGTTTTATTGTCGACTACCTGAAAATGGTTCTATTACTTGTCTTAACAAGCTCTTGGATTTATAAATTCTGCATTTATTTATACATATTCATATTTATGTAACACAGAGAGGTTTTATGAATATTTGTCTAGCTGTGGAGTATTTAGCATGTTATTGCTTGTAACCTTGTCTTAACACAGCACAGAAGCACAAGGGTACAGGCCCTCCTCCAGAGACGGTCATATTCACTTCAATAGGTGATTCTCTCTGTATCCGCTGATTCAGGCTCATATTCTCCTCTGAAACCAGCCGAAGCCGTTGAAGATCAGCTATGCATTCTCACAATTAAAGCCGAGCTGTTATTCTGCCTACCTCAGCTACAGAGATAGCACTTTGGTTTATGACCTTTTCCAGATGCTGTTGGGTGGAGGAAGTGAACAAATGATCTGAGATCAGATTTTGGAGGGTTAAGACTCGAACCATGAAGTGAAACTTGATGATCAAACTGAATGTTTTACAAGGTTAGCGTAGAAGATCTGTTTGCAAAATATTAGGTGTGTTGTTGGAGTTTTAGGCTAAATTCCTCTTTGCGTCTGGACTGCATTAAAATATGGGTGGGGTAGAGCGTGTCTGTGATTTGTTGAGAGGTGACTGTAACTGTTGGGGTTGTCAGTGAAACCATAAGCATCTAAACACTATGCATCTGTGTGGAAATACTGTATTGCGAGGATGACTCCCATTTGCCGGCTTGTCTCAGCCTTAATGGAAATCAGTGGCGGTGGATGCAATGGTGCCCGTCTGCATGTTTGTCTATGCCTTTTTCAGTTCTTCTACCTTCTAGTAACACATCAGAGTATTTGTTGAGGAATAAATGTCTGCTTGTGCACCCTTTAGGGAACATATTATGTTTGGATACTGTTATGTTTTTCAGCTAATATTGTTTATTGCGGTCGAAGCTGAACACAGTCCAAGACAGACTGTTTTGCTTTTCGAAGGAATGTAAACCTGTGTGGGTTTGTCTGGCTGCATTCATGGAGACCCTCGTGCGGTCTAGCAAGGAATGCAGACGTATGCGTGGTGTTGACATTATTAATACCCGCATTTAGTTTGGCCTAGGAGTTTCACATCACCTGAGTGATGAATCCACAGCTGGTGTGTTTGTTTTTAAACCCTGTGTTTTTGCAGGGGGACTCGTCTTTTGTATTGAGTTCAGTTGAATTTCCTCAGAGAGCAAAGGACTCTTTTGTGATTCTTGAGATGTTATTGATTTATAGAAAAACTGATCACCTGCAGGTACGTTCCAGGTATTTAATGTTATAGTATTGATATTTTTATTTGCCAATTGAAAAACAAATTAATAGAGGTACTTGGGAAAAACGTAGGATATAATCATAGGATCGATTTGCCTGATAGCTGGAGGTGCATTTTCACTTGATAGCAGACAAATGTGTAGGGCCCAGTGATATGACTATACCACGCAGAGGCAGACATGTCCTAACCTGTAGATATTGACATGTACTGATTTTTATTTCATCCTGATAAATGATGATATTTTAGTAAAATTATAAGCGTGATTGCAGAGAAAACATCTGTCCCCAACAAACAGCATGATTTTGTGTATCATTCATGTCCATAGCACAAGCGTTTACGTTAGGGATTAGGGATGGGCATTTATCTAATTTTTTCATTTCGATTAATCCATAGGTCTGAAGAACGAGTACTCGATTAACTGGGTGTGGGGCAATCAAATGGGCGGGGCTTACGCGTCATAATAAAAATATTTTTATTAATAACACTCAAATAAAACTATAACAGAACAATGAACACATACTTAGATTATTAATGAATTAAATGCTTTTAACAGAAACCGCTTACAGGAATAGCTGCGTGATGAAGTGAAACTAAAGGGTTAATAAGCACAAACCTAAAGCGCTTTCTGACGCATTCTACATAATATTAAGCCTTGATTCAACATAAATGTATCAGTGTTTCCCATAGATCTGAAATTTACTTGTGGTGGTAGGTAGCTGGTGAAAAGGGCAATCATTATCCACCGACAAAAAATGGTCTACTATACATGTGACAAAGAACTAATAATGTGTAACAAAAAACAATACTTTGATTTATTAAACATTAATATTAATTTCACATTATAGGTCATTAATCTAACCACCCCAAACTTTCTTTGCCATAAACAAAGCTGACACTGTTTGTCAAAGCACCACGAAAACACTTAAAGGGAAATTCCGCCTTGAAATGATCCTAGGGTTAATAACAAACGTGTACCGAGTTCGACCGTTCACTGGAGTTTGTTTTCATGTTAGTCTAACGTGACCAGTGTTATTGCTAAACGCAAATTAGCATGTTATGGTAGCCTTCGGGGCATCAGTGCATTAAAAACGAAATCGCTATGTCTATACTACTAATAATGCTCAAAATAACCCCACACTTACACTGTAGCACAATGAGGGTCTCTATATGTAAACCGAAGCATTGAGAACTTTGCAAGTGTACAGGCAGTTTATTAAAAACAAACACTTACCGTTCACGTCTGGATCACATATCCATGCGGGCGCCATCTTGGGAAAACTGAACTCTCGCGTGAAAGCACAACACCTGTTCCACAACAACGGGCAACAACGTTTCACGCGAGAGTTTAGTTTTCCCAAGATGGCGCCCGCATGGATATGTGATCCAGACGTGAACGGTAAGTGTTTATTTTTAATAAACTGCCTGTACACTTGCAAAGTTCTCAATGCTTCGGTTTACATATAGAGACCCTCATTGTGCTACAGTGTAAGTGTGGGGTTATTTTGAGCATTATTAGTAGTATAGACATAGCGATTTCGTTTTTAATGCACTGATGCCCCGAAGGCTACCATAACATGCTAATTTGCGTTTAGCAATAACACTGGTCACGTTAGACTAACATGAAAACAAACTCCAGTGAATGGTCGAACTCGGTACACGTTTGTTATTAACCCTAGGATCATTTCAAGGCGGAATTTCCCTTTAAGTGAAGTAATTTTATGACCCCTTTTATCAAACTCAATATATACAATACTATGTATATAGCCTATTAATATTCAGTGCAGGTCTATAGATTATTAATGTGACTGATGTTATAATGGTAATAATTTCTATTAGATAGGCACTTTTACTGCTTCTGCTTTCTATTTCTCTTTTGCCGATTAAAAAAGCTTAATCCACTAATTATTTCAGATTTAAAAGTCTACTTGCTGTCCCGATGACAGAATTTACATTACAGCTTTGCGTTTTTTATATCCTGAGTCAGCTCGAGCTTTGCTCGTTCAGTATTAGCACTGCTTTTTGCTTCAATCTCTGTGCAAACTGTTTAGATTTTATTAAAGATATGGTCTATTAATAATAAGATTATTAAAAAATGGGATAAAGAAAATGAAGCGGCGCGTGGTCTGAAACAGCACTCGAGCTTTAGCGCGGTAGCGCTCGCGGCCGTTCTCCGATGGACTCGGGTTTTACACACAATATTAATCAGACTTGGGACCCGAAGTAATGAACTAGGACCAACCCGGACCCGACTGACCATTTAAAATATAAACCCGGAACCGTATGGGTCCCGCCGCGCGTCCTCAGTGAAGAAAGACCTCTAATGGTAAAACTCTGCTCAAGTTCAGAAACATGAAAGGATACTATGTGACACTGAGGTTGCTTCGCGTCGCACCCAAATTCATTGAGAAACAGAGAGCACGTGAACGGACACTCAACCGGAGAGACACAACGTGCTTGCACGCAAAATGAAGCCAACTTGGATGCTATAAACACATATGCACATAAGCATATGCGACCATTTTTGGCGCAGTGTAGTTCCCTGGCTGCTCCGTATGTGCTGCTGTTGATCCAGTTTGCCGCGCTGGATGATGAGTTTATGACGCGTACATCATCTTCACGGTCACTCGACCCCCACCTCTCTCTCTCTCTCTCTCTCTCTCTCTCTCTCTCTCTCTCTCTCTCTCTCTCTCTCTCTCTCTCTCTCTCTCTCTCTCTCTCTCTCTCTCTCTCTCTCTCTCTCTCTCCCAACAAAACACGGGTCATCCAGTCGAGTTCAGAAAATACGGAAATTCGTAAAGTGATTTTTTTTTTTCCTGGGCGGGTCGCAATTTACCTGGGCGCAGCGCCCAAGTAGAGCCTATGTATGGGAAACACTGAATGTATTAAACAACATGCATATATCTGCATAAAATGCAAGACTTCAACGAAGTTATGTACAGAAAGTTTAACTCCCTTTGTGGATGTGCATCATAAACAGCGCACTTTTAAACACGTCCAGTCAAAGCACAGCTTCATAACATTAACCAGCTTTAAGTCTTTTGCTATAATTTTAGCGATTAGCTGTGTGTCGTGTTGTCCTCTCACCTGTTGTCAGTCAAGATGTAATGTTAATGCTCGTATGGCTCTCTGATATCTCTTGACGTTTTATGTTTAAATATAAGATGATAATCTATTGAACTTTTGACGGCGCTGTATATTTCTAGAGACAATTACTAGAGAGGGTCTTTGCTTTCAGTATGCTGAACCGTATTTGCATTTTCTGTATCGGACCTTATCAGATCCACTGCGGATGCCATTTCGTTGTGTTTGCAGCCAGTTTCGTCGCGCATGACGTTACGAAGTCCAGGTGTGTGTTTGTCATTGAGCATTGTTGGGATCTTCAGAAGTCGCGTTGGTCGACCGCATACGTCATCAAGGTTTAATATTTCGGGTTTAATTTCAGAAAAGCAACCGTTACATTTCAAGGTAAGAATGAAACTACAATGATTGTATGTCTTAGAAATAAATCTTAATTTTTTAATGTATTAGAGAACTAACCCGAAAACATGTTCGGGACGTGTCCGGCGGAACTGGCACGAATGGCCACCCTAACATGGACCCTCGTATATTTGTACAAAAATAAGAGCAGCGATAATAATGATGCGTGCCCTAGCAAGCACCATTAATGAATATGGTAATCAGGCCTAGATAAAATAAATCAATCCAGACACAGCTTGAACCCTTGACCCAGACTCGTCTCACCTAGTGAGAGCATTCCAATCATATTGAATCACCACAGTTTGTCCGTCCTCTTCGGGGTGTGTTCAAATTCATCAGAGTGAGTCAAGATTACTGAGGCTAGAGTATAACCAAACTTGACAGAGACGTGCGGGTCCTCCGAAAACACTGGTTTGTTTGTGTTCTCTGAGCGTTTCCCCTTCCCGGGCTTTCATTCAGAACACTTGTGTTTGAGAGCATTGTCCCGAAGAAAAAGCTTCATTAGGATCAGAAAAAGGGTGACAGGAAAAGTAGGTCAGATGCTCAAAGACATACATGGTCACGGTCATTTGTACGCCCGTAACAAGGTCCAGTTCTACTGTGTGACAGTCTTACTAGAACTGCAGTGTTTGACACTGCTCTCTGCCAGAGAGAGAGAGAGAGAGAGAGAGAAAGAGTCACCAGTGTCCTGTTTAATCAGAGGAACTGCATGTTTTTACTATTGAGTTGGGCTCTCTGTCACTGTGGAGGGCTTAGTTTTCCATCTTGAGAACACCCCACTGCTTCAGATTAAAACTCAGCACAAACACACCCTGCAGCCAGTGACCTTCAACTGACACAGATTTTAGCAAATGCAGTAATTAGATTAAAGATGCCAAAGAATTTATTAACATTTTTTAATTCTTTCTTTGATATCTACATAGAAGCTATGTGACTTTATTAAGTGCAAAAATTATCCAAAAACGTTTTTAAATGTCCGTTTACAATGCTATATAGGATTTTCCTTTAGAATGAAATGGTATTTTATTTCCTTATTTGTAAGGGTCATGAATAATAATGTTGAGCTCTACTCTGATTGGCTGTTTCTCAGTGCAGTTCAGTTCAGTAGCTCTGTGTGTGTGTGTAGACTTTATGTTTGAGCCTGTATCAGACGAAGATACCGATTTGGAGGAATAATCAATTATTCTGAGACTGGAAATGGACGTTTCTGAGTGTTACGTTTTAAGGATGTGCATTTATGTAAAAAAAATGTTTTTCATTTCGATTAATCCATAGGTCTGAAGAACAAGTACTTGATTAACTGGGGACGGGGCAATCGAAGGGGAGGGGCATACACGTCATGGTGAAAATGAAAATATTTTTATAAAAACTCAAATAAAACTTAATTTTGAAGAAACTATGACAGAACAATGAACACGTGCTAGATTATTAATGAATTAAATGTTTTTTTTTTTAAATAGAAACCTCTTACAGGAAAAGCTGCATGATGAAGTGAAACTAAAGGGTTAATAAACACAAACTGAAGCGCTTTCTTAATGACACACTCTACATAATATTAAGCCTTGATAAAACATAAATGTATTATACATTTTATCATCGATCATCAGGGTCACGTTTGAGCAATCGAGCCCATTATGACCAAAATGCTTGTTTGAGCTGTCCTAACTGAAAACAGTTTATTAGACATATCATAAAATATATCAATGCCATTGTTTTGTAGATGTACACATTAATGTTTTTTGTAAGGTATGTTAGTAAAAAAAACTTGAAAAAGTTTCCTAATATAATGTAAGTTTGTACATACTCCAGATTGCCAAATGTAAATAAGCATGTGACTTAAATGACACATGTCAAAGGCAGCATATTATGGTTTACACATACAAGTTACAGGGAAGTGACCATTTTCAGATGTTTCGGTGTTGATGAGCAACTTTCGGCGAAAAAGGCATTTATTCTCAAACTGTGGGCTGTCAGATGGTGCTAGAAATATATTAATTTATCATAATTTCAAGTAATCAAACTTAAGAAAAATAAGGCTACAAACCTCCAGAAAATCATTGTATATTTTGTTATAAGTTTAAGATTGTTTCATGTCATGAATTTTCTCTAAACGAAACTGCCTCAAATGTCATAGCAAAAAAATGTATCACAGGAAAACGTCAAAGCTAGTCAGTCTACAGGCAGCCATCTGATTGGCCTGGGTGGAGTGATGCAAGTGTGAAACATCAGGATTTCCACATCAGGTTTCAGCCCTGCTTTTTGCTAGCTTGTCACAAGATCAGTTCATAGAAGTAGCGGCATACGTTTAACTTCCTCCTCTCCATGAATCACTACAACAAACAGTTCAGTGTTTAGTAGGGCGGAAATGATTAATCGTGCGATTATGCTTGCTATGCTTCTCAATGAATTATGGTGAAACTGTTGGCAAATGTTGCTTTTCAAATGCATCTTATAAACGACTAAAACTCAGTCATTTTATATTGTTAAGGACTTCCTACTTATTAAAGAGCAATAATACAGGAGCATCGCCTTCAGACATGTATTATTAGTATGAATAGCGATTAATCGTCCCAGCACCGGTGTTTAGTATATCTATGTATCTGCATACTTTATTAGTAAAATCCCTTTCTGTGTTGAATGTGATTGGACCCCGTTGAGAGAGTAGTGAATTCCAGCATGCAAAAAGTATAGAAAAATGGTGGGGAGAGAGAGGGGGCGAGCAGTCTGGCATTGATTTAAATACTTTGGGCAAGGTGTCCCTGAGTGTCTTTGCTGGAGACTGTGTGTGTATGCGTGTATGCGTGTTCTCTAGCAGTTGGTTTACACAGCTGGGACATAACTGGTCCCAGACTGAGGCCTTTTAATATCTTGCTCATTTTCTCTCTTTTTTTTTTTTTGCCTAATTTTTCCTCCGGTTAAAAGATGGGTCAGCAGTTTTTTTATGTGACACTGGGGTTGTTCTTAAACTGAATGTTCCAATGCAGATTACAGTGAGTTCATATTAAAGGGGACATTTCACAAGACTTTTGAAAGATGTCAAATAAATCTTTGATGTCCCCAGAGTACGTCTGTGAACTTTTAGCTCAAAATAGCATATAGATAATTTATTATAGCAAGTTAAAATTGTATGTGTGAGCAAAAATGTGCCGTTTTGGGTGTGTCCTTTAAAATGCAAATGAGTTGATATCTGCACTAAATGGCAGTGGTGTGGTTGGATAGTGCAGATTAAGGGGCGGTATTATCCCCTTCTGACATCACAAGGGGAGCCAAATTTCAAATACCCATTTTTTACATATTTGCAGAGAATGGTTCTAGGTTGATAGAAGCACTGGGGAATAGCACTTTTGGGAGTACTTCAACTCGGCGCAGTAACACTCTCCCTCTCCCATTATGAGAGGGAGAAGGGGAGCGGATTTTTCAGCCGAGTCAAAGTACTCCCAAAAGTGCTATTCCGCCATACAATATAGTTCCTCTTTTAAATCCGCTTAGAAAAGCACTACGTTTTATTTTGTACCACCAAACTTGCTCGTATAACTACTCGTCTTAAATAGGAAAAACGTTGATGTGTTTGGTCCCTTCTAACTTTATCTCTGTTTGGTACCATTAAATGAATGGGGCTAAGCTAAATGCTATTGATGCTAAATGCTATCAACGCTAACGTGCACACACTAAGATGATAGATGGATGTATCAACTCTTCTTAGTTAAGGTAATAACTAGGGATGCTCCGATCGATCGGCCGCCGATCGGTATCGGCCGATAACGTCATTAAATGACTCGATCGGTCCTCGCTAAATTTGCCGATCTCCTAAACCGATCTTTCTGTTTACCTTTGTCAACATAGGGCTCCTGAATGCGGCTGCAGTTAGAGACCATTTTTACGCAATGCGAGCATTTTTATAACCCATCGCTCGTGTGTGACATGCAGATTTGCATTTCTCTCTTTGCGTTTGCAGAGATAAGCGTATTTTCTATGAGGACGCGATCTGATCAACAGCGCGACGCGTCTTCACATCCCCATTAAACAGCGTATACAACACACATCTATCGCGGATAATTGCATCCTCATGCCAAAAGTTTATTATTTGCATGCGTTTTAAAGTTTGAGCGTTTAAACTTTCATTTTCCTCACAGCTGCTCTCGTCCGCGTACATCCGGCGCATGGACACACAGAAGTCTCAGTCATCAGTGCACGTGAGCAGAGTGATCTCTCTCACGTCTTAAAGCTACAGTATCCTAATTCATCTCTCAATAAAATCACTTTCTGCTCTTCACTAAAGAACTGTTATACTTCATACGAATGCGTGTATGTTTAATTCATACAGTTTAGACTGTGAAAAGTTTTATTTTTATCACTTTTAACAGACATAAGACTTTTTAAAGGCATATTAAATTTCTCTTTGCAGAAGAAATATTTGTTGTGCTAATTTTTTGATTCTCTATTAAAACAATAATAAACCTAATTACTGCAAGTAATACAACAAAGGCAACATCTGTGTTATTACTTTATCTAGAAAAAATGTTAACAGTAACAGTCATCAAAAAGCTTGCATATCAGCTTGAAAAATCGGTATCGGCATTGGTATCGGCCGATCACGAAGACAACAAATCGGTGATCGGTATCGGCCTGCAAAAACCCTGATCGGAGCATCCCTAGTAATAACATGGTTTAATATTGAAAATGACTATTCCTTTAAGCAGAGATCTGTTGATTATGCGTAGTAACTAGGGGTGGCACGGTTCACAAAACCCTCGGTTCGGTTCGTATCACGGTTCTATGGTCACGGTTCACGGTTCAGTACGGTTCTTGTTGTTATTTTTTCTTTAAATTTTTCACACGCCAGAAATGTATTATCTTATTAATGTATTAATTATCCATAATTTAGGATACATCATTAAAAAAGTTATATCATGTAATCATGCACAAACTGAATTTGACTTTAAGCACATTGGACCATCTCTGAGGAAAGCCAGATGAGATTTTGATAGAGCAAGAGAGAAGACATTGATGATTTCAACATGCTTTTCATTTAATTGGCAAAAAAGAGAATGTGTATTGCCATCTACATAAACTTTATGTGCATTTTTAGCACACAAAGATAACTTGCATTTATTAAAATGCCAACTTCAGTGTAGCTCTTAGATTTATCACTGAGAGGCTGCTTTAATACTGAGAGTTTATGTGGACGAGAGAGAAACATAACCTTTGCACCTGTAATATTTAAATCCGTCTCTTTTGTCCACTTTTGACCACTTCTGTCCTGATTACTTTGAGGGGCAATTTCTGAAATAAGATCGCGCAACTTTCACACGCTAGCAAAATGAAACTACGCGGAAATCAGCCGCTTTAATTTTATCAATGAAAGGCTAAAAATAGCGCTGAATATGAAAAGACGTAAAACATTGTGTTCAGTACCTCAGATAAATGGTCGGAGAGAAGGCGATCTCCTGTGGCTGTTGGAGAATATTCAACCCATAGACTGCAGTTCAATCTGTTGTTTTATTTCCGCTGTCATCATAAGTAACATGAAATAAAAATATGTTTCCACACACCAAACTTATACGACGCTGGCGCATCCTCCAACTGCGGGCAGACTTCCTTTTCTCTCCCACTTGCCATTTCTACACGTAATATAACCTGCAGTACTTATACTCCAAACGAGTCACCTCTTCTTTCGCGCGAAAGGGAAACACGCTATCTGAGGTCACATACAGGGCATGAGACTACATTGCGCATGCCATGAACCGTTGAACCGTGCGGTACACACGCGCTCCGAACCGAGACAAGCGAACCGAACGGTTCGGATTTTTTTCATGGACCGTGCCACCCCTAGTAGTAACGGGCGCATTGCTCACAGCAGGCGATTTAACAGTCAAATGAATGATTAAATGCGGTGGTTTTGTTTTTTGATGGCTGGGAAGGAACTTTTTGGCACACTCATCCCATGATTCATCCCCTGTAAACTCTGTAACATGAATTATTATAGCTAAAACAAAATGGGAAATAAAACCTTGTTTCGTTTTGTTCTTTTCTCATGTCGAGGGTGTTAAATTAGTGCAAGAATGAAAGCTCAAGGTTTCTTTGTGTTGTTTTACAGGAGTTTGTGCCTTGACGGCAGCTGACGGACTGAACCATGGCCCAGTTTCCCACGCCCTTCGGAGGTGAGAGCTGATGCATGTCATGACTGACACGTGTGTGTGTGTGTGTGCGTGTGTGCGTGTGTGTGTGTGTGTGTGTGTGTGTGTGTGTGTGTGTGTGTGTGTGTGTGTGTGTGTGTGTGTGTGTGTGTGTGTGTGTGTGTGGATGGCGAATTGAAGAGTTGAAGTGAGTCAAGTGAATAAGTGAAAGAATCAGTGAATGAAAGAGGGACGCCCTCACAGAACTATTGTTGCTTTGGTTTCCAGGCCTTTACGTAGGCGTTTTTTTGGAGTTTTTTGTTTCTTTTGAGATTTATAGATGAGAATCTACATACAATTTTCAACAATTGAAATCTTTGTACAGACAATTTTAACTGGCACTGTTACTAATGTAAAATAGGAAAAAAACATAATTTTCTTATGATGTACATTTTAGCATCTTTCTGTGTGCCAAATAACTGATTTGTTAATTAGTTCAACATTTTAAAAATGTAGAAATTTTAAGTCAAACAATCATAACAATCTATGATAACATTATCCTCGTGATTTTTTTTTTGTTTGCAAATTTTGCAGCAACAATGTTCGCTTTAACAACGGATAACCAAATGTTTGCAAGATATAATATGCAACCAGTTAACATAATCCTGTAGAGCAGATTTCTCTGTTACCTGCCCTAAAACTTTCTCACAATGACCTCTGAACCATCTTTATTATAGAGCTCTTTGACATATACATTTTTATTAAAGAGAATATTTATGTATTTGTTTTCAGCACATACAGTATAAGAGTAGTTTGTTTTAGCAAAGCTTTGTAGGTGTGGTCTGTCCTGATGAACCTTAAACAAAGGTTAAAGCATTGTGCTGATGTTTATTTCTGTCTACGTTTCTTTCTCTAGGGGGGTCGGATACATGGGTAATATCTGTGGACGAAAGAGCCAAACATGACCAACAGTTCCACAGCTTGACCCCCACACCTGCTGGCTTCATCACAGGTAAATACACCTAATCCCCATACACAGCACTTTGCTCCAAGAAAATGTTCGAAAAATTGTGTGTGAACACAAACACGTCCCGTAAATGTTCCAGGATCGGTCCCGTAAAGGGGACCAAGTAACATTGTCCTTAAATCCATCCTAAAGCAGAGTTCATTCATCAGCATACTAGAACAGCACGTCATGCACTACTTTATGATCTTATCATAAACAAAAATGCACGCACGAGAGAGAAATCACAGAAAATAAGCAAACTTCATACGCAGCAGAGAAACAACGACCACTGTCTTTACGGCATGTGTGTGAATGCACATTTGCATTGTGAAAAAAACAAAAGTCGAACCATCCCGGGCACGTTTTTGTGTATTTTTCGTACTCGATTGTCAGTTTTCGTGTTAACATAAGGGACCACGCAAGATTAAGAGTCTATGTTTGTGCAGATGATATCTAAAACATTTTTGAATTGTTAGATGATTCACAAATCATTTGATTCAGAATCATTTGTTGCAACCGTCAACTTCAGACAGAGGTGCGATAAGTCACTTTCGCCAAATTAAGACAAATTCATGCGGACGCAAAACAAAACCATGCTTTTGTTTCACATCACCCTACTCTCCAAACACCCCCTCTTTAATAAAAAATACAAGTACATTGATTCTCCTAATGATAGTCTATTAAAAGCATACCACTTCCTGTTTTCTGTCCACAGTGGATGGATATCAATTTGCACTGATCTAAGATCAGGCACTTAAGCGTTAAGTGGAACTGCATATCTGTTCAGAGATTTGCTTGGGTGATCTCAGTTCAGCATCAGTTCCTCTTCATATCAGATGAATCCTAGCCTTGCTTTTGACCTGTAGTCAAGCGTTTGCATTTTGAAAGAAAAGCAAACTTGTAACGCTTATGTAAATGTTTACATTTGACGCAGACGTTTCAGAGTTCAACTTCTGATTCTCTTCAAACAGGTGGTGAATGTTTCAGCACATACAAAGATTGAAGGCAAGATAATGCGAGATGGTTTGCAAAATCGTTAGGAAATCATTCACAGAGAGACAGAAGCAAGATCAGGGTGTGGCATGTTGATTTCCACATACAGTAGCATTTTTAGAAGAGTTCAATGCTTTACTATATTGTGCAGTGGTGTTCATGTTTTTAGTAAAAGGTTTTACTAGTTTGTTGTTGTCATAAAAAGCTGACTCATCTCTAAGATATTTCACCAGTCTTAGAAATTTCCAGATGGTTGTCAGTGCTCCTGTGTGAAAGTCATTTATCAGCCTTTACAAGGGAGAAACACTGATGTGCCAAAGTAATCTTGCATTTCATCCTTATGAGAAATCTAACGTAAATCAAAATTTCAGCTGCTTTTTTTGCCGCCATTTAAAATTTTTTGAACTCGACCAGGTTTGACAAATCACATTTCCTCAGCAAGACCACACATATAATTAACGAAAAGACGATTAAGGTATCTCAGGATATCAGGAAAATCTAACCCAAATATAAAAAATGAAATTTTCTTAGGGTTTTTTCTGTTTAGTGCAAGGAAAATGCACTCAGCCAATGAAAAGATGCAACCTTGTTCCAGTTGGACTGTGGATGTCTACTGAAGAGATGGTACTTGAGGATTTCCTGTTGACCAGTGTATCTCAAAGAACGTCTTTGTGTTGACTGAAGGGCGGCTGAAGGAGCGAGCGGGCCGCAGTTAGGCAGGCATGGAGAGGGAAATCTGTTTTTGGCTCTGAAGGGATTGATGCATTCTGAAAGCATGCATGTGTTGAGAAAGCCACCTGTTATCAAAAGAAAGAGAGTTTGTTGGTAGGTTAAAAAGCCATAATGCCAGCCTAACAAGTGCTCTTTTAACACAGCAGAGAACAAAACACACAGAGACATATCATATTTTTACTGTCTTCGTTCGGAATAGCCATGACTTGGCTAGCTTGATTATTTTTCTGACCAAAGTTTAGATAAAAAGGATTTGCAAAACTTGGTGAATTAACCAGCCTGAATGTATCTCTACACCCTTGCCTCATTTAGTATATGCGGCTCTATGAATATGCGAATTAGCCCCCGCCTCTGCTCAATCTCACAGCTCGGACTGTACAGATATGAATATGCAAATGAGTCCCCACCTCCACTTGTTTGCACTATATGTAGATATATTTATAATGTAAGTAGATGCTATATTCTGAATTTTTAGACGTGTAAGTGCTAAGTTCGGTTTCACACAATGCATACGTGAACTGCGCGTTTGCAGCACTAATCTTTAACTCTTTCCGCGCTATTGACGAGTTAACTCATCAATTAAGAGAAACCGCTTCCCTGCCAATGGAATCAAGTATTTCCGGCTTTCTGCAATACCGCTGTTATCCACCAGGTTGAACAACTAATAAAACCCGGAAGTATGGCCTTAGGGCTAACAGCTGTTTGTCCATGTAAGTTTTGAGGATCGTTCTGCATCTGATCTCTATCAAAAGTCACAAAAATGCAATTATCTTAGCTAGGGATGCTAAACAATTAATCGCGATTAATCGTTAGCAGAATATTTTTTTATATATGTATATATAAACACATTCATGTATAATTTTAAGAAAAAAATGTATATATTAAGTATTTATATTTATATATTATATAAATTATACATAAATATACAAATGTATATACACATGTAAACATTTCTAAAACATATACATGCATGTGTGTACATTTATTTATACAAAGTTATTATACACAGTTCACACACATATATGATAAACAAAAACTTTTATTCTGCTAACGATTAATCGCGATTAATCGTTAAGCATCCCTAATCTCAGCTTTTTGCTCAAAACTTGGTGTTTTTGAAGAAACCAACCCATAATTGAGAGGTGATAAAAAAGAACTAATGAAGGTAGAATGAATTTTTTTTGTATTTGTTTGTTTTGAAAGCAGAGGGTCTGTTTCTTCATTTGATATATTGTATGTTGATAAATTTCAAGAAGAACATTTTTGGAAGGCATTAAACTTTTGTAAAAATTATGAAAAATGCTGGTGCTGGATTGCAAATTTTTTTTTTAAATGCTTGGGGGGGAAAGAGTTAAGCACTGATGTTAACCGGTTACAGCACTCACCCTGAAATTGTATCAGCACCAAGTCTATGCCGCATCCATACAAAAATATCTATAACTCGAACCGCTGATACTCGCATTCAGCTGTGTTGTTGTGATTGGTTACATGTCTGTAAACATTGGAAACCAAGTTGATTTTAAACCACAGGAATAAGACTGTCTCCAATTTTATTGAGAAAATACTTAGCAAAGAATTTGCACATGGCTTGTTTTAAAACCTATTAAAACACCACATAGACATATAAACAACAATAAAAACAGTTTTTCCCCCAGGGAGACTTTCAGTTATGTTTACTAGAAATCACCAAAACATTTAAATTTGTATTTCTTTGCAATAAGAGCAGCCCCCAAGTAGGGTAATTTTATATACTCTCTAGGGCGTGTACAACTGTAAATCCGCACTTACCCAATTTATAAACAAATTTAAGAAAATGATTTATTACTTTACACTCTGTGTATGTTTTGATAATCGTTCTGAATCTGAACTCTAACAAAATTCCTTCACAAAAGCAATTTTTGCTAAAAAGTAGGTAGTGCTGCACAATTAATCGCATCGCAATCGCGATGTCAGCCTGTGCGATTATATGACAGCAAAATGTTGCAATTATATTAAATAAATAAATGTGTGGACTTGTTAACACAAACCTTCTGATAACAGTTATTTTTCTTGCTGTTTAAAAAAAGAAAGAAAAACGAACAAAAAAGGCAGTGCACGTGTGGCATGCACGTGTGTGGCGTGCGTTGTTACTTGTGTGTGCGCAGCGCAGAAATACCAAAGCGAATATGGATGCAGAGGAGATTGACAGTGATCTGGTAGCTGAAAAAAACCTACGTCTGTTGTATGGCGGTATTTTGAATTTAGGATTACTTACACTGAGCAGTTGCTACATCACGTGGCAATACGAAAACATTTCTAGTTTTACAAATACACATTTTAGCATTATCACTAAACTGTGTGTGGATTTTCCTTAAAACCCATCAAGTTGACTCATGATACCATTTATTATAATCGCAATCGCACATCGCAATGTTAGCATCAATAACCGCAATGGGAAAAATTACCCAAATCGTGCAGCCCTAAAAGTAGGGATGCACCGATAGGATTTTTTTTTTTTTTGGACCGATACCGATTTAAACAGACAACTTCTGGCCGATACCGATACAGATATTAAACACTTGTGTACAATACTACCTCCTCTTGATATTTCTGCAGAACACTCGTTGCAAATGGCGATTTTTTTTTTTGTCTTTATCTGAGATTTTGAAGAAAGCCCAGACTGCAAACATTTTCCCGAAATACTCTAGATCACGTGAATGAGTAATCTCGCGTGATTAACTACGTGATTTTTTTTTTCCCTCATCGCACGTCTGACACAAACTATTATTTATACTTTATATTATACTATATTTTATATTTATATTATATTATATTTATATTAACTTATTTTGTTTTGGGAAGTATTTAATTATTTTGATAATTATTGTTAAAAATGCTGGATTATGCAACAGACATGCAACTCATTGCCTTTATGCGGTTAATTAATAAAAATCTGTATCGGCCTTTCTCGTGCTGTTACCGATATGCCAATGGTTTCAAATTAATCAAAAATCGGCCGATAAATATCGGCGGCCGATACATCGGTGGATCACTACTAAAAAGTTTATATTTTTGAAGAAAAAAACCCATTTTAAAGAGTTTATAAGCAGAGAAAAATAATATATAGATGGGACAAAATGTTTTTTCTTTTTTTTGTTGTTTATTGTTTAAAAGCAGAGGGTCTGTTCTTTCATTTGCTATATTTATATGTTTATATATTTTAGAAGAACATTTTCCGGGAAGGACTTTAAAAAAAAAGCCTGGCGGTGAATGAGTTAAGAAAATAGGATCTAACGTTTTGTAGCATATAACAGAAACGACTGTCGTAAAGGCAGGAAGCCTGCTTAATGGTTAGATAACAGACAGTGTGAGCAGACTGACTCAGCTTTTTGTACTTATGCAAGATGTAACTGACAGAACCGCTGTGCACAGATGCCAGCACTTCTGTTTCTGTGTCACTCAAGTGTGGTCAGTAAGCCCCACATGATTGAAGACAGTTCAGTTTAAATAGATAACGTAACCCAGTGTCTTACAAGAATAATAAAACAATTACAGTTTTTTTTTTGTGTCAATCTATTTTTACACATTATTCATTTTGAGCATTACTTCTGTTTTTTTCTGAGTTTTGATATATACATAAAGCCTCTCTCTCACTTTGTCTTTCTCTAGGTGACCAGGCTAGGAATTTCTTTCTACAGTCAGGTTTACCTGCTCCCATCTTGGCCCAAATATGGTACACAATTCTTTTATAATCTATTTCACTATATAATCCAGACTGCTTTCATAATCCAGTATGTGCTACTGTTCATTAATTAATGCGTAATATTGCAGCTGTGTCCTGGAAATGATTGTGTAGCTATTTGGATAATAACAGACAATAAAATGTTGTTTGATATATAATTACTTTGAGAAATATAATTTAAGTTGTGCACCGTTTCACAGGGCTTTAGCCGACATGAACAACGACGGAAAGATGGACATGCACGAATTTTCTATCGCCATGAAGCTGATTAAGCTTAAGCTACAGGGTCACCCACTCCCCCCATCGTTGCCCCCCTCCATGAAGCAGCAGCCGCTCTCCATACCACCACAGCCCCCTTTTGGTGAGCACCCTTTTTTACATAATAATGTCTTGATTAAGAATATGTTTTAGTCCATATGAGACTAAACCACATTGCTGAACGTTAACCTGTAATTTCTGATTGCAGGGATGCCCAGTATGGGACCAATACCAGGCCTGCCACCGTCAATGCCCTTGCCACCCCTGCCCGTGGGGGTGCCAGGAGGAGTGGGCGTGTCTCCTCCGTTGGTAGCATCTGTGACCCCTCCGGTTTCATCTCTGGCAAACGGTGCACCTGCTATGATACAACCCATACCTGGACTTTCCCATTCAGGTAAAGACCAAACACGCATGCTTATTTAGACCTTACGCAGATTGTTTACTTTAACACGAAGTGTCTGTGTCTTTGTATTTCAGCTGCTGCACTCAACAAAACTGCTTCGTTCAACCGTTCCAGCATCAAACTACAGAAAGGCCAGTCTGTGGAGGCACCTAGGTAAACAAATGCACTGCAACATTCACAGATACTTGAGAGATGGATTGCACACACATTATCTGTCTTTCTCTCTCTTTAGTGCTCCGGCAGCTCCACCGCCCACCGACTGGGCCGTGCCTCAGTCCTCTCGGCTTAAGTACCGCCAGCTGTTCAACAGCCACGACAAAATGATGAGCGGATATCTCACAGGTATGACGTCCGTCACACAGAGACACCTTGCTCCATGTCATTAAATATTAATGAAAGTTTGGGCTCGAGTTGTGACCAGAATATCTTAAACACTTAAGGGGCAGGCTTGTTTGATTTAGGCCAGTAATGCCTGACAGTGATTATTCAGTAATTTTAAGAGGAAACAAAGGCTGCTGAGTCAGTACTTAGACTTTTTTCACTTCTGTTTTTTCTCTCTGTTTTCCCACAACAGGTCCACAGGCCAGAACAATTCTTATGCAGTCCAGTCTACCACAGGGACAGCTGGCCACCATCTGGTGAGGACACAACATCAATCCTATTGTGTTTACTTTGTCATTTAACACCCCAACAAAACTTTAAGACCTTTGCTCCGAGAACATTTTCAGAGAATTGGCAGAGAGGTTTTTGTGTGAACACAAACACATCCCGTAAATGCTCCAGTAAAGAGGTCCTAGTATCATTCCCGGAAAGCTTTCTGTGTGAACAAGACGCAAAACAATGCTGTAAGGGGTGTGCCGTAGTGAGGAGCGTGTCATCGCAACATGAAGTTATGGTTTAGCTCTTAAAACAATGGATTTACATGCAGATTAACATTCACGAGAAATGTCTGCAAACTGGATTGTAACTGGAGGGAGCTTGTCACTATCCGCGCTGAAGCTGAGATCATTCAGCACCATACTAGAAAAGCGCGTCACACAGTCCTTTCTAATCTTATCATAAACAAATGCGCATGGTTTCTAAAAAGAGAGATATAACAGATAATAAGCTAAATGTAGACGCTGCGGAGAAAAAAACCTACCAAGGGCAGGACTTTAAACATAGCTTTCGGCATCTGTGTGAATGCACGCACAGATTCCAGAATATCATTGGTAGTGTGAATGAACCAAAAATCAAACGATCCCGGACAAAACCTGGATGCATTTTCCGTAATGTCTGTGTGAAAAGGGCTTAAGAGATTATGTATCAGTGTATACATTTAGAGTTAGTGTCGTATTGTTGTTTTTTTACTTTGCCTTTGACTTTCTAACATGCTCTGCCTCTTTTTTAACATAGGAACCTGTCAGACATAGACCAGGATGGGAAGTTGACGGCAGAGGAATTTATTTTGGCCATGCATTTGATTGACATGGCCATGTCCGGTCTGCCCCTCCCTCCTTTACTGGCTCCTGACTTCATACCTCCGACATTTAGGTAAGACACCCCACCAATCCCACACAACTATGCTCATGCAAGTACATTTTCTTTGTATCACCAATAAAAATAGGGAGGTATCATTTAAGCTTGTTCATCGCATATACCCTGTAAAACAGATAATTGCAAAATTTTGTAAAGATGTTGACTTGAAATGTGTTTTTTGGGGAAGGGAAAATGAGAGCATTGTCCATTTGTTTTATAATTGTATTTACACAAAATTATTTTGGTGTAATTTGGCTTTTGTTGTTAAAAATAGTACTAACATTAATATACAATTTAAAGAAAAGGACATTTTATTTTTTATGCCGGTTCTATTTATTTAAAAATGTGTTACATTTTGAATTTGTTAATTATATAGGGAAAATTCTTTATCCATAAATGTAAAAGGGCTTTGAATAAAAACAATTTTACTCATTTTAAAATAGAACTAACGCACTACCTGTTCACCTTAAAAGATATAACAAAGCAAAAAAGGCTTTAAATTACTGTAACTCCTTAAATCTGTCATTTGACTAAATTTGTAATAATTTATACCATTTCAATGTGATTTTTTTTAAAAATCTGTTTATCATTGTATTTGATATGTGTAATTCATACTCTGTTGCCCTTTTATGTTCAATGTTCAGAATAAACAAAGAACGAACCTTGAAAAAATTTTACTTCTTAACACAGTATTCTAGAGATTTCTCCTTTATCCATATTTTTGCTTGATATTCTGTGATGCAGGCGCGTACGATCTGGTAGCGGAGTGTCTGTGACCAGCATGCACACTATAGACCCGCGGGCCCAGGAGGAGCCGGGGGAGGAAGAGGAGAAAGAGCAAGAGAAAAAACTTCCAGGTCAGGGGTCAAAGATCAATCCTAAACATTAACCTAAAAAAATTCATATCGTCCTATCTGCCAAAACATTTTTAATCTAGGACAGAGAATATAAGAGTAGATATTTTTCAAACAGTTGCTTGGCAACTGCTACACTTAAGCATTGTATGTCTTAAACTCATCTCCATCTCGCAGTCACATTCGAGGATAAGAAACGCGAGAATTTTGAGCGTGGAAACCTGGAGCTGGAGAAACGTCGGCAGGCTCTTTTAGAGCAGCAGAGGAAGGAGCAGGAGAGGCTGGCGGCGCTGGAGAAAGAGGAGCAGGAGAGAAAAGAGCGGGAGCGTCTGGAACAGGAGAGACGCAGACAGCAGGAGCTGGACAGACAGCTGGAGAGACAGAGGGAGCTGGAGAGACAGAGGGAGGAGGAGAGACGCAAGGAGATTGAGAGACGAGAGGTGAGGAGAAATACAGAATTGCAAACAAAAATGTGGCCATGGTCAGATTTCTTTAGGCAATCGGATCATTTTGAATGAACACAAGACAATCATTAGTCAACAATCATTTTTAATAAAAATACAAACTGGACATTTCTGTTTATTACCCCTTTCCGAAATGTCTTGTGTTTTTGAAGGGTGTTACTGCAGTTATTGTCTATGGTAGTTGATACAGATAAGCACCATATAGGTAACTTGTTAAACCCAGAATGCTTTGTTTACAAAGCGGGCGGCAGTGGCCTAGTGGTTTATGTAGGTTGTCTACAAACCGGAAGGTTGGTTGTTCAATCCCCGGCTCCACCGGACCAAGTGTTGAGGTGTCCTTGAGCCAAATTTTTTTTGCACATAAGATTAAGGTCTGTACCGAGCCCCTAAGGTGACATTGGAGTAAAAAAAAATCTAAAGTTTAGTTTCATGTGCTCACATGAAACTTTCATGTGCTCACGCAAAACCTTCATGTGCAGAATTTTTTATTTAAGTTTAGTTTTGCGTGCTCGCGTGAAACAATCGCGTGCTCACGTAAAAAGGATCGCGGGCTCACGTGAAACCTTTGCTTACACGTGCGTGCTCACGCGAAACTAAACTAAAAAATTCTGCACATGAAGGTTTCGCGTGAGCACATGAAGGTTTCGCTTAGGGATGTGCATTTACGTCATTTTTTCATTTCGATTAATCCATAGTTCTGAAGAACGAGTACTCGATTAACTGGGGGCGGGGCAATCAAAGGGGCGTATGTATACACGTCATGGTGAAAATGAAAATATTTTTATTAAAAACACTCAAATAAAACTTAATTTCGAAGAACCTATGACAGAACAATGAACACATACTAGATTTTTAATGAATTAAATGTTTTAACAGAAACCTCTAACAGGAAAAGCTGCGTGATGGAATGAAACTAAGGGGTTAACAAACACAAACTGAAGCGCTTTCTATATGACGCACTCTACATAATATTAAGTCTTTATACAACATAAATGTACAACGTCCATCTATCTGCATAACTGCAAGACTTCAACTAAGTTTTCAACTAAGTTATCTAAAAAAAAAGAAAGTTTAACTCCCTTTGTGGATGTGCATCATAAACAGCGCACTTTTAAACACGTCCAGTCAAAGCTCAAGCTTCATAACATTAAGCAGCTTTAAGTGTTTTGCTATCATTTTAGCGTTTAACTGTGTCGTGTCGTCCTCTTACCTCAGTCAAGATGTAAAGTCTATCTCTTGACATTTGATGTTTAAATATGAGATGATAACCCATTGAACTTTTGACGGCGCTGTACATTTTGCAACTGACTGACTGTATTTCCGAAATTCACGGCATCCTTTTAAACCATAGTGCCTCAGTGATGTGAGGTGTGACCGGCTTCGCGGGCTGCCGCGCATTACGCGGACCGGCGGGTTGCTGATGCGCGGTCGCGCGGAATTACCTGTTTGTTTTTGAATCACGCATGGTAATGCTACTGATGTCATACATCGGTCTGCGTAGCTCGACACGACGTCAAACACGCATCTCCAGACCCAGTCTTTACTACCACATGCACTTGTAACGCTAACCAGACACCCAAATGCCGCCATATCCACAATAAATAAATAAATAAATAAACCCACATGATCATCGTTTTCGTGCTCGATCATCGATGCCACGTTCGAGTACTCGAGCAATCGAGTACTCGTGCCCATCCCTAGTTTCGCGTGAGCACATGAAGGTTTCGCGTGAGCACATCAAGGTTTCGCGTGAGCACATGAAGGTTTCGCGTGAGCACATGAAGGTTTCGCGTGAGCACTTTAAACTAAACTTTATTTAATTTTTGCTCCATGTCCCCTTAGGGGTTCCGTAGGTCTGAACTTACCATAACCATTATTTTTAGAGGATTTAAAAAATATTTCCTATAGAATTGTTTCAATTTTTTAGATTATCATTATCAAAAATTATCATTACCGCAACCTGATATTACATTAAATATATGCATTTACAAAGTCATGTTTCTTTAATGAGAACTAAAAAGTTGTCTAGGTACTATGACAAACACAATTTTAACTTTTGTCTGGAGAGACATTTTTTTTATTTTTTTGAAAATGTTAGTTTCTTGAGGGCTTAAACAATGATTGAAAATTGTTGCGGAGGATGAGAAAATATTTCTTGGACACGTTTATATTCCTTATTATTGTCTCTACATTTACCAATGATCACCAAATACCACATGTTTCTTTACTGTATATGTTTATAGTATAACATGCACTGAAACTTTTTATTTTTTAGATTTTTTAATTATAAATTTTCCATGTCAAAGAACCCAAATCCAGTCATGGACACATTGCGGTAATGAAATTTTCCCCCTTAAATGTGAAAAAAAAATTTGGGTGTTATTTTGATAGCATTTACTTTTTTATCAAAACGTTTCATGACACCTCATAAGTCTAATTTTGCGAGAATCACCCATTCGTATTTTTGATTTTAAAGGCTGCTAAACGAGAGTTGGAGCGCCAGCGACAGTTAGAATGGGAGCGGACGCGCAGACAAGAGCTGCTCACCCAGAGAAACCGGGAGCAGGAGAACATCGTCCTGCTCAAAGCCCGCAAGAAAACATTGGAGTTTGAACTGGAGGCTCTGGTACGAGTTTCCCACCTCACAAACTGACCTCTTATTCTTATTAGCTTGATGTTTTTTTTATATAAAGGTTTATATAAACATTGTCATATTTCAGAAGTAATATAACCTGAGAGTGTATCAAATAATACTGAAAGGTGTTGCTGATGCTGAATTGGATAACATCTCTCCTCTTTTTTGTAGAATGATAAAAAGTCTCAGTTGGAGGGTAAACTGCAGGACATCCGTTTTCGTCTTTCGACTCAGAGACACGAGATCGAGAGCACCAATAAGAAGCGAGAGCTGCGCATCGCTGAGATCACCAGCCTGCAACAGCAGCTGCAGGTTTGTGTTTTACATACACATTTTCATTTAGATATTAGTTGTAAATTGCGCTGTGTACCTGAATGTTTTCTCCCTCTCATTCTGTTATTTCGTGTCTTTCAGGAGTCTCAGCAGTGGTTGAGCCGGTTGATTCCTGATAAACAATGTCTGAATGACCAGCTGAAGCAGGTTCAGCAGAACAGTCTGCACAGTAAGACAAATTTCCTTCCTGCTTTAGATAGCCACCGCTCTTGGGCAGTGGTTTAAGATTTACATGAGTTCTGCAATGCATCTAGATATTGTGACATGCAAGATTATGTATAGACAGTTTCAGCAGTAACAACATAAACAAGCGTCTTTCGTGGTCAACACGTAACTTCTGGTAAACTCCGCTAAGAATAACAACAAAGTACTTTTAGCGTAGTTTATGTATAAAACAACAAGTGGAATTATTTTCGACGATGTATTTGTCCAAGATTTCAGTTTAGCAGCTAGTCAGACATTTAAAAAAACTGAAACCGGAAGTTAAGTTCGGACCAGACGCGTATCGCATCACCGCACGTGCGTCCGATGAAACCGTCTATACATGGACCCCAAGGGTGCACTATCTGGAGTTTTGTGTTCGGTCCTTGTTATTGCTTCAGTTGGTTACTGGGATAAGTCACTGAGATTAAAGTTGACAATCAGCCCATCATGCCTCTGTTTGCAAAGAGCTTGAAATTCAGGGCAAGCAACTCAAGGTGTGTTTAAAGTCCTCGCCCTCAACGCACCCACAAGCATTTATAATGCTTAAAAACACAAATTAATCACTGTTATTGGTGCAGCTGACAGGTTTGCAGGAACAAGTATTCAGTTTATTTGTATTGCGGCTGCAAAGAAAACTGTAAGCCAGCCAAACTACAGTTGATCTTTTAACAGTTGCCTAAATCATATAGGTTTAAACGTTACTCTTTAAAAGTTTGGTTCTACCAATTATTCGACACTGAACCACAAAACCAGTCAATTTTTTGATATTAATATTATCATCATCATTTGAAAGCTGAATAAATAATAAGTTTTCCATTCTTGTATGGTTTGTGATACTGCTATTGGACAAATCTGAAATCTGAGAGTGCAAAAAATCCTTTTAAAGTTATCCGAATAAAGTCATTAGCAAATGCATACACTAAAAAAAGTTTTGATATATTTACAGTAGGAAATGTACGAAATATCTTAATGGAACATGATCTTTATGCCAAAAATCATTGATATTATGTAAAAGAAAAATCGATAATTTTGACCAACACAATGTAATGTTGGCTTTTGCCACAAATATACCCATGCTAAGACTGATTTTGTGGTCCAGGGTCACATAAGATTGTGACTTGAGGTCAAGATATTTCTATATATTTATTAAATGATCATAAGCTGGAGGTCGAGATTATATGTCGACTGTCTATCCACCTTATTTTCGAACGTGGAAGTAAGTGATGTGACGTATTTCCCTTTTTTGTGCGAGACGTCGGTTTCAATAGCCGGCCGGTTAACCTTTCCCTGCGGTGGTTTAAAATATCACAACTTTCCCTCTGGTGTGAGTTTTTTTTAAAACGGCAATTTTTTTTATCGACTTGTTTGAGTTTTTATGGCCACACAGCTTCATGCGGTCCGACAGTCAGCAGCCTCTTTCTCGTTCAACACATCGTAAGTTTAAATAAACCCATTAAACTATTACATGTATTCAGTATTGTTTTTGTTTTATGCAAATATTATTACATCGCTTCTTACGCACTAGATGGAGATCCTTGCGTCATACATAACATGCATCTTTGCACATGTGCAGAGCATCCCACAATCAGTTATCGATTTTATCAAGTGTTTACATGTCATTTTGAGTGGATTACAAAAGATATAAACCACCCTACTCTAGCCGATTGTTAGCGTAAATGCAGCTATTGTAAGTGAAGATTACCTACATGCATGTAGACTGGTTTAAAAAATGATCTATAATTTTGTTTGTCTTTGCTGTGTAGGAGACTCTCTGTCCGGTCTTCAGAGAGCTATAGAAATGAAGGAGTCAACCAAACAGCAGCTCAAAGAACAGCTGGACACTGTGGAGAAGGAGACGCGCTCCAAACTACTTGAGATTGATGCGTTCAACACACAGCTGAAGGTACTGAATCCACGAAGTGTCCAAACTCACAAAGACGGCTTTAGGGTTTCATCTAGACAAAGCTTTTTACTTTGGTTCCTTCCTTAATTGGTTTCTCTTTTAATTTTTGTTTAGAATTTTGTTGTGTCTGTGTATAAAAGAGAAAAATACTAGAAACATTAAAGTGAGCTTGCTGCCTTTCATTAGTGGATTTTGAGACTTTATTGAATTTCCGTACAAAGATACTCACAGGGTCCGAAATTAACATCTGCTAAATATGCTAGAAATAAGTTTTGTTTTGGCGAGTTCATCTTACTACGTGGGTTGGCCGTTATTCTCAACTTTCACCAAACATTTTATGTATTTATTAAATAGAAAATGAATCCCTAAGAACTTTTTTCCAATAAATGAATGTTTAACTGTATAACTGCATGTTGACACATTACTGTGCATTCACACCACCACTGGCGAGAACGTCAAAGTGGCCGGTAGTCATTCGTATTAAATGAGAGCCAGCGGCAAGCAGCGGCGCGTCGAGGATAGTTGAAATTATAACAACTCTATGCTAATGAGCTATGATGTGGTTTGGTGGCAACCAATCGGAAGGTGGAAACGTTCGACAGCAACCAATACGCTTGAGAGGATTCCAGAGAATGCATCAGAGTGTCCACTACACTTTTTCTATAGCGTCTTTGGCAGGGCAGCCAAAGCTTTTTATAAGCTCGTCGGCGGCCGTGTGAACGTAGAGTTACTTATGTCCTGTTTAGGCCGACAGCTGCTTTTTCGCTGTTGTCGCGCGCGCGTCTCTTTCAAATAGGTTATTGGGAGGCATTCCCAATTCTGTTTGTCATAATCAGACAAGTACCGCCGACTTCATTAACTGATGAGAATGACCGATGATTTAAACTCCACTGCTTTACTCTCATTGGTATTCGGTCCTAAAATTTGCTTATGATTTGCATAAAGATATACTTTTCACAACTTGCATCGCTAGGCACGCCCACTTCCTGTCACCACTGTCACTCGTGTCGCCGGGAGTCGCCAAGCTTCCATTGAAATGAATGATATCATGTCACTGCTAGTCACTGGCGGTCTGCATGGGGCCATTGAAACAGAAATATGGGGAACATAATCACGATTATTAGTGTTATTCCGACAGGTTGATTTGAGATGCTATGCGTACATGACATACAACAACGGAGAAAGAGCCCAATGATGAGGACAAAATACATACAGTTTACTCCCAATTGGCATGTACTCCAGAACCTGCAGAATGTTAAGTTTGGACCCTGCATACATGCAATATAAACAAACATGACACAATAAGACACATAACTCTTTGTATCTGCCTACTGCTTACTCTCTTACCTTGTCTTCCTCACCTTCCTCATCCTCCACTCATCCTGACGACTCCCTCCCGTCCCATCCACCGTGTTTATACGGCTTGGCTGGCCCTCTTTATTTTGGCTTATCTGTGTTCCCCCAACTTACCCTTCGTGGTGATACAGTCTTTGGGACTGTTCTATCAAACCCATGCTGCCAAGATGGAGAACCTGCAATCAGAGCTACTATTTGAAGAGCAGAGGGGGCGACAGGTAGACGACACGAAATTGCTTTTGCGTTACCCCTCCAGAAAACTACCACCACCAGACTAAAACCCCCTACTCACCACACAGTGCTCTCTGCTGCCCTTTACAAGGGAAAGTTAGAGTAGCACGCTTACAGTTGTGTCTCAACTTTGACTGTTTTCCTTTACTAAACTATAAGCCTGTAGCTTACAATGTTAAATAGAGCAACGAATTGGCTTCACTATTCTGCTTGGGTTCAAAGGCTGTCTGCTCCATACTCTGCATTTGTAGAGCTAAACTCACAATCATGATAATAATGATGATGGGTGGTGGTTTGAACTTTGACCCCTCACCATTTGGGTCACTTTGTGTTTCTTACAGTCAGGGAGCTCTGTGGACGAGGTGCTGTTGGACTGTCTCGCAGCACTGCTGGCCTGTTTGAAGCATATAGACTTCTACTTCCAGGTCATCCCTACCTCTCCCCCGTGACCTTTGTTTTTACCCTCAACGTGCACTGTTGCCCTGTGTCTCACTGCACCTACTCGAGCTTCCTTTGTGAAGCTTATCAAAGGCAGCGCTGTACCTATTACAAACCTTCTTGTGACGGTTGCAATCTATTCCCTGTTTTTGCACTGATCTAAGACCCGTTTGGCTGTTTGTCTTTTAACGTGTCTACACTGGAGACATCAAAACTGTACGTCACCTCGGAATTACCACTGACCAATCGACTGTACAAGTAAACTTAATGGTTTCATTTATCTATTATTCAACAAAAAAATATGTTGGTATAAACCCAGACTTTGTATTGGCTATAAGAGTATAATGCTGCATGCACACCGCCAGCGACTATGGCTCTTTCAATAAGGTCGTTAGGAGGCGTTCCTAATTATGGTAACAACTATGAACAAATGAGTAAAGATTTTTGCTTACTGTAGTCAGAACATTTGTATGCGTTTATTAATTTTCGTAGGCATCCTACAAATTCATCACGCACACAAACCTCGTGCACTGTATCCGATGCGTATTAATTTATCTGTTGGTAAAAAATCGCGAAACCATACAAAAGGAAGTCTTTGAAACTTTAAAAATAAAAATTAAAGGCAGTGTCTAAAAGTGATTGACAAAACACAAGGTTGTATTTATTTTTTAACTTGCAAAAAATTCACAGGAATATTTCAGACCCAATTTGCAAAGATCATAACCGTTCTCTCGGTAAATGACCAAAGACGGACAACGTGAACTCCACTGCTTCGCTTTCATTGGTATTCGCTCCTGAAAGTCGCTCATCATTTGCATACACACTGAAAAAACAAATTGTAAAATTTACTTAAAAAAATACTCGTAACAATTTGCATGAACTTTTTATTTGTAAAATTTACTGTTTTTTGTAAATTACAACTTACCTACTAAAAGCAAATAAAATCTACTTAATAATGCATTAAAAACAAATGTAAAATAATTTAGTAAATGTTACTTAATTATTTTTATTTTAGAAGTTAGATTTATTTTAATCGTTTAGGTAAAGTTTTTGAATATTGAAGCATTGCTGTACTAAAAACATGAAATAAATCTTATTTCATGTTTTTAGTACAGCAATGCTTCAATATTCAAAAACTTTTTATCGATTCAAAAAATCGAGTTTAATCGATTTTATATTAAGTTTAATTAACTCAGATTTTTTTACTTGAATGCACTAACGTTTTTGATTAAAATGTACTTAGTTATTTTAGGACTATGTGCAGTGACTATAAAACAGTTAAATTACACAAGGAAATATCTAATAAGACTTACTATTCCCACACAGTTCGTTTTGTACATTAATTAATTGTGTATTTATCATCATTAAACATTAGTTTTCCTTAAATGTTAATATTATTATGTAGAAATTATTAGGGTTAATCTAATATATATTACTACACCAAAAAAAGTTAGTTTTTTCAGTGCAGTTAAACCGTTCTCAACTATTTTGTAGCTGGACACACCAACTTCCTGTCACCAGCGTTCAATTTCACTTGTTTTGCTGGAATTCGGCAAGCTATTTTTTATTGAAATGAACAAGATCGCGTTGCTCTGCAGTTGCTATTTACTGGCGGTGTGCACACCGCAAGAAAAACAAGTGTAAGCATAATTTTAGTGTTGCTAAAACATACATACAGTTAAAAACAAAAAAGATTGTTAAAAATAAACCATTATAGTAAAACCACGTCACAAGTCCAAATTTATTGAAAAATTTAAAACTATATTTTTTTATTTTTAATCTGAAAGATTACGCTGTTTGCAGTGTTTCAGAAATATGGGTGGGGCGTCTGTCATCTGAATGTGGCAAACATTTTCAGTGTAGACACTGTTATGTTAGGCCTTTGAGAATAAAAAGCTGGTCTTAGATCAGTGTAATTAAAGCATAAGGTTGATTGTGCTGCTTTCCCTTCAAGCTGTACTGCCAATTGATTCGGGAAGCAATCCAGGCCAAGTCAATGAAGCTAACTACTATGCATTAACCTGGACATAATTTGTTTTTGCTAAATACTTTGAAATGATTTTCTTTTACTGGAGACTGCTTAGCTTTTATTAGAGGGATTTCAACTATTTATTTATTTTTTGTAGTTTTTCATCTTATATTTGCATTTTATTGAACTGAGTTTTAAAAGTTTCCAGGGAGACCTAGTGGTGCCCATAACAGAGCATATTTTGAACAGATGACAAGACTCAGATTTCCTCAATGTTCAGAAACGTTTATCTAGCTGTATCTTGACTTAAAACCTGTTTAGTCACATAATATTTTTATGTTTAAACAGGCATAGGTAGTTTATATACAGTAGGTCTTACATTTACTTTGTGGGGCTTATTAAAAACTGCATGTCTGGTGAAAACTTAACATTTACTCCCTCTGACACTGCTTTGGTGTGTATGTGTGTCTTAAACTCTCTATATCTTTCTAGAATCTGCCTCCTTTACCAAACCGCTTGCAGTGATTTCTTGAATGCTATACTTGGCTAATATTTTGCTTTTGTGACATTCAACATTAAAACAACATTTCTGTTCAATAACTTCCCACACTGACAAACTGATGCCAGAGAAAAGAAACTACTGTATATTATGCTCAAATTTTTTCTTGCAGTAGATTTTATTTTTGAAACGGAAAAATGAAATTTCTCCACCACATTCTGACGGTTGTTTCTTCTTATCTTGATATCTCTTTGTTGCCTGTCAAACTCGCTACTTTAGTGATTCATATGAGGTTACCCAGCAGGCATTGCAGCTTGGCATCATAAACATAATCGCTGTGTGGTTTGCGCCTTGTTCTGTGCAATTGTACAATTTTAGCATAATGATTTACTTAAAAAAGCATAAGCATTGTTACATATGATATTACTATATTATTGGTTTAGGTTCTAGTTTTTTATAGTCGATCATGCACAAAGTGTATTTGTGCTATATCATCATAAAATGTGGCTTATAGCTTTTCTATAGTTAATAATAATATATGTAGTAATTTAAATATAAAATCATTTGAAGGATCACAAACTATCAAGTAGTCTAGAATTAAGACCATAAATTTCCGTAGGGCTGTCAAACGATTAATCGCATACAAAATTAAAGTTTGTGTATGTGTAATTATTATGTATATATAAATACACAAGCATTCATGTTTATATGTAAAAAAAATGTGTGTGTGTGTGTGTGTGTGTGTGTGTGTGTGTGTGTGTGTGTGTATATGCAGTGGCAAGAAAAAGTATGTGAGCCTTTTGGAATTTCATAGTTTTCTGAATAAATTTATCATATAATGTGATCTGATCTTTTTCTTAGTCAAGGGTGTATTGACAAACATAATGTGTATAAAAACAAAATGATTTTTCAGAAAATAGTGGTTTTCATCTTGTCACTTTCTTGGTATAGAAAACCAAGTTTTTACCTAAGTAGGCTTTATGCCCAGCTGCACTACTTCCTGAACTTCAGCCAGCTCCTTGTTTCCTGTCTGCCATTATTGGACAAACTGATTAATCCAGGTGTGCCTGACCTCAGTAGTCACAACAACAATAATCATACACACCTGGATTAATCAGTTTGTCCAATAATGGCAGACAGGAAACAAGGAGCTGGCTGAAGTTCAGGAAGTAGTGCAGCTGGGCATAAAGCCTATAAGTCAAAATGGATTTATTGCGTTTTGGAACCAAACTCTTCAAATATACATAATTACACACAGTACACGCACATAAATTATGCAAACACAAACTTTTATTTTGTATGCGATTAATCACGATTAATCATTTGACAACCTTATTTTCATGGTTACATATATGTTGTATTATGCGTGCCACTGTGGGATTTGCGGAAAAATTAAGACTATACAACAGAATTTAAGCATTTTTTAGATAATGCTTGCAGGGAACAGCTGCAAATATCATAGTGTGAGAGAGATTGCTAGGCGAACAAGCCCCATTACCCCCTATACTTCCCTTACCTGTCCTCCTCTGTCCCATCATGCATTGCAGGAGTTGAGAGAAATCCACAACAAACAGCAGAGGCAGAAACAAAAGGACCTGGAGGCTGACATCACCCAGCCGTCACATGATAGGACATCCACGGAATTACAAGAGTCCAGGTAATTTGTCCTTTGACAGTCCTTATGATGCTATCAAAGCATAGCAACGAATTTGCGTCATTTGAACATCCAAGATTTTTTTCCTCCAGGTTGTCGGGGCCAGATGAGGGCCTGTCACCGGCATGGAGAGATGGTGGTTTGAGGAAAGTTCCCACTCCTCCCTCGTCTCATGCTTGGATGAGTCGAGTCAGTGAAGAGGAGAACCATAGCAAAGCTGACATCCAGGAGAACCTCTCCAAGCTTTTTACACAGCAGACGCAACCAGGAAAGATCCCGTCACCCTGGTCCATGGCAGGTGAGAACAGATGTTAAGTTTGACAGTCAATGCCACTGATTTTGCTTACACCTAATAGCATGAATCCTCATAACTGTGTTTTGTGTGTTGTAGAGAAGCTCCCGGTGTCTGGTTTTAACCAGGACAAGGTAAAAGTGGTCTACTACAGAGCGCTGTACCCATTCGATGCCCGTAGTCATGATGAGATCACCATTCATCCTGGAGATATAGTGATGGTAAGAATGCCGGGATAAATGCAGACAAAATGTGGCCGCACATCTAGGTTATCTGTTTTTAAAGAGCACCTATCGTTCGGTTCACTTTTTTACATTTTCTTTGGTGTGTAAGTGTGTATTAGTACATGTTAACGATATACAAAAGGTACAAACCCCAAAGTAAATGATGATGCAATTTATCGTCTCCACCGTAAATCTCTTTTCTTGGACTACAACAAACACATGGATTGTAGGCAACAGTTTACTTTCTGGGATTAGTGATGTAAACAAGACCGACATTATCATAATTCCTCCCGCTTTGGACTGACAGCCTGTAAGTTAACTCCTGTTAGCATTGCATTGTGAGCGAATCTTTCAAACATGGTAAGGAGCTTCACATTTCCGGCTGACGTCGGAGAGAGGTATTCAGGCCAATCACAACGTACAGATTAGCTGGCCAATCAGGGACACGGAGCTTTTCAAATCCATGCGTTTAAGGAAGAGAGTGAAATCTTGAGCTATAAAAATGAATGTACAGTATGTGGAAAATAATGTTTTTTAACCATAAACCACGCAAACACATTGTATTACACCAAATGCACAAAATAACACTATTTTAGCAATGAAATAGGTGCTCTTTAAAGCAGTTGTAATACAGAAATATACATGTTAGCATTTCCTACTATTATTTTGCTTATTTAATATTTATTAATTATGTTAATAATTAAATTGCTGAAAAAAAATGTAATTGATTTATCTTGTCAGAATCAAATTAAACAATGCAAAAACATGACCCCACTAAATTAATTTAAACGTTTAAAGTAAGTAATACCAAGCTTTTTTTGAAAAAGCGGTGTATCAGAGCAGATCTAAAGTTATATGGTTAACACAGTCTATGTGTGTGTGTGTGTGTGTGTGTGTGTGTGTGTGTGTGTGTGTGTGTGTGTGTGTGTTTGTGTTTGTATTTTAATGTGTGTTTGCTAGATTGTTTGTATGTGTGTGAGAGCACACAGTTACTGACCTTTGGCCCTGCCTCTGTCCTCTTTTGCTCTTCCTAAAGGTGAAGGGGGAGTGGGTAAGTTTTCTGCCCCCTCATCCACTCACCCTTTCAGCACTCGATCTAATCACTGTTGTAAACATACTCTGCCACCTCCAAAATTAGGTGTAAAAAATAAATAATGTAGTATTATTACACAGCTTAAAGTTTAGGCAACATTGAAAAGCTTTTATTTAAAGTGGCAGTGTTTGTTTCTAGATCATCTTTTTTGTTCACTGTATTATTTGTTTGTCAAAGGGTTAAGATCGGCCCTGTACAGAGATCACATGTGGCTTTTCAGGGTATTATAACATGCGACTGTAGGGGTGGACGATATTCCAGTAGAAACCGGGCAAATGTATTGTAAAGTCTAATTTTTGTGTGATATATGTAAGGGATAAGCATCATTAACAGCGCTTTTCCATTGCATAGTACCCCACGGTTTGGGTCGGGGCAGCTTTCACTGGGAGCAGTACGTAGTACCTGATACTTTTTTTAGTACCACCTCGGTTGGGGTTCCAAGCGACACATGCTGAGACCAAAATGTGCTGCGAAAACACTGTAGAACACTAATTGGTGAGAATCGTCATTACCAGCGTGATCGCTATAATGTAAAAGATTAGCTTTACCTTCATGCTAGCTTGCGCTGTCTCGAGTAAACATGTTGTCATCTGTGCTTTGCTGTAAGTTCCCAAACTCCCTTTAGCGATGAAAAACATCCACAGGTTGAGAATCAGGACGACCATAACAGTTTTTTTTCCGGACTTGCAGTTTGTGGCGGCACATTCGTCACGTCCGCATATATGCTTAAATGGAACTTAAATGAGGCTCAGCAGAGCGTGTCGACTTTTGCCACGGGTGTTTGTTTAGAAACTGTCATGTGAGACAGAGGTTTTGATTATGGCGATGTGCAAACATCTCTTTGTGGTGGTCAATTTTAATTTTTTGGTGGACTGAGAAATAAATGAATGTATGGTAATGTACAACGACACTCTCACTTGTATGATGGCACAGAAGTAGTAGGTATGAGAGACAAGCGCGTGAGAGACAAGCGCGTGAGAGACAAGCGCGTGAGAGACAAGCGCGTGAGAGACAAGCGCGTGAGAGACAAGCGCGTGAGAGACAAGCGCGTGAGAGACAAGCGCGTGAGAGACAAGCGCGTGAGAGACAAGCGCGTGAGAGACAAGCGCGTGAGAGACAAGCGCGTGAGAGACAAGCGCGTGAGAGACAAGCGCGTGAGAGACAAGCGCGTGAGAGACAAGCGCGTGAGAGACAAGCGCGTGAGAGACAAGCGCGTGAGAGACACGTAACACGTAACATAACTCTACAGTCTCATTAGCTACAAAAGTGAGCGACACCGAGCAACACGCACTCGCTTGATGGGCGTTCCTTGGCTAGTATCTAAAAGCGGTATCAAAAGTCACTTTGGAGGTATTGTTAAGTTACAAGAAACGTGTTTTTGGATTTAAAAGTATTTATTTCTTGATAAAAGTAACAAAATATATGAGATAAAATGCCAAACTTATCAGATATATACAGAAATGTGCATTTTCCGCCATCTTGAATTATTTTCTCCGACTTTACTCCGATTGGCAGTCGCTTTGTCGCATCGCTCAGCATTTGCATAAAATAGCCTGCTTGTCTATTTTGGACCCACCTTGCTCGCGCAGCGGCGAGCTTGTTGCTTGTCGCTGGCAAACGGCCACTCCCATTGAAAATGCATGGTAGCCTGTCGCTCTGTCTCTTGTGGCTAATGTGACTGGGGGGTGAGAGACAAGATAACGTTAATGTAGCAATAACATGTAAGAATTTTTTCCTTAGTGCCAACAGCAGAACTGAAAAGGGCGGAGCTTATAGATACTTCTGTCGTTCATGTAGTAAGAGTTTAGCTTTTATCGCTCACCCCTATTTGGCTTGTGTCTAGGATCTTCTTGATTGATGCCTTTAGGGTTCTCTGCCATAACCATTTATCCCATTACCTGTATTTATTTCATGTATTCCTGTATGTAAGTCTTTCATTTTGGCATTACATACAGTGTGTTTGTATTGAGACCTCTCATGTATATTCATATGTTTTACACCACATGTGAAGACATCATGGTTGGCTGTCTGACCTTTCAGTTTTGTATCCTTTCACACTCTCTCTCTCTGTATGTCTCTCATCCGCTCTTGCTTTCTGTTCTGGTTCTCAGGTGGATGAGTCACAGACAGGTGAACCGGGGTGGTTAGGAGGAGAGATTAAAGGAAAGACTGGCTGGTTTCCAGCAAACTATGCAGAAAAGATCCCTGAATCTGAAGTTCCTCTCAGTTTGAGGGCCAGCGGCACCCCTAAATTAGGATCCCAGATATCATCCACTTCCTCATCTAATACGGCCACGCCCATACAGCCAGTTTCCACAGAGCCTGCACCGATACCCCCTCCCTCTTCAGCCGCAGCCCCACCAGGCCCCGCCTCCTCATCTTCCTCAACATCTAGCAATTGGGCAGATTTCAGCACTACGTATGTATACCGTATTTTCCCATCAGTTGTTTACAAACCTGGAGCTTTTGTAACTGGTTCATTTTTAAATTTGGTTAGATGGCCATCTAACTCATCTGTGGAGAAGCAGGACAGCGATGGGTGGGACGCGTGGCCAACCCAGCCCACTCAGCCTTCTCTGTCTGTGCCCAGTGGGGGTCAGATGAGACAGCGCTCGGCTTTCACACCCGCCACACTCTCTGGATCCTCACCCTCGCCTGTGCTTGGACAGGTATGTGATACTGTCTCTCAGATATTGGGTCTGTCCCATACTTCTAAATTTGAATTATTCCTAACCTTTGATTTCATCTCATGATGTCTCAGGGTGAGAAGGTGGAGGGTCTGCAAGCGCAGGCTCTGTACCCCTGGAGAGCCAAAAAAGACAATCACCTGAACTTCAACAAGAATGATGTCATCACCGTGCTTGAACAGCAGGACATGTGGTGGTTCGGAGAGGTACAGGGGCAGAGAGGATGGTTCCCCAAATCGTACGTCAAACTTATCTCCGGACCCGTACGGAAATCTATGAGGTGTGTACCTGTGATGGCCGCGTCTTCAGAAGTATAGGTGATGTGGAAGTGAGTGGTTACAAATTAAAGGTAGAAAAGATAAGCATAAAAATTCATTAATAAGCGCCTGTTCACACTAAGACCAAAAACGAATCCACTATTAAAATCATTCATCAGCATCTCAACTAATTTTAATCAGGGTTTGCATTAGGGCTGAACGATACATCGAATTTTCATCGTCATCGCGATATGAACTCACACGATGAACACATCGCAACAGACAGCCTTGACGCGATGAATGAAGGGAAAACGGTAAGCGCATGTAATAAACGTTTGACCTATCACGTTTAGTCCTGAAGACATGCTCTGCGTCCCAAACCGCATACTTCCATACTATATAGTAGGCGAAAAGCACTACTTCTCGTACTCTTTGCATACTATATAGTATGGAAGTAGGCAGTTTGGGATGCATGGATGGTTTGCGCGTTCATGCTATTAGGCCAATCAGGGGAACCCCCAAGTCAGCTACACTCAGATTGAATTGGGAAGTGTCAGTTGCGACACTGTGCCTGTTAGCATAAACAATAGCGGAGAAAGGAGAGAAGAGTGAGGAAAATGTGTTGTCAGACGAAGACCTTGTGGTGAAAAGGAACAGCACTTCAGCTATATCATGGAATTATTTTGGATTTAGGAGAGATGGCTCCAGGTACTGTGGAAGTGGTAATTCACATATTGCGTCTATTGCGTGCTCAAGTTCATTATTTCAAATGTAGGCGCGCAGTATGTGCGCCCTGGAAGGGCCGCGGTTGTGACTCGCACACGGTGCGACGCACTCGTTTTTCCAGGATTTTCAAAAACATTTTAACTTTTCAGAATGACACAAGCGCAGGGTGCAGATCATGTGACGATAACCTACGTGTCTAGCGTGTTCCACGCGTTTTTAGGCGTGACATGTGAATGGTCCCTAAAACGTGAAAAAATATAAAATATTTATCGCAACTCACATCGTCATCGCAACATTAAACAATGTCACCGCACATCGCAACTTTTCCTCACATCGTGCAGCCCTAGTTTGCATAAGTTTAAGTTCATAAAGGAATCCAGACTTCTGTGTAAAATGTCTGATTCAATCCACAGTATAAATTTTTTAAAAGATTGTAAGGAGTTTAGTTTTTAATGCTATGCTGTTTTGTTTCAGTATTGAGTCTGGTTCCTCCGACAGCCCCCCCAGTGTTAAGAGACCCAGCCCGTCCCCGAACAAGCCCACGGATCTCGGAGAAGGTGGGAATACAGCATAAACAAAGCACAATAGTGCTTGTATATATTCTCGTAATACGGTCCATATCAGATGTGACACTTGTCTCTTTCTTTTAAGGGTGCATAATGATTAATCGCGACTAATCGTTTGCTGAATAAATGTTTAGTTTACATCCAACATGTGTGTATTGTGTATAATAATTATATATATATATATACACACATCCATTTATAATTTTAAGAAAAATATATATTTATGAATTAAATATTTATAATTATATATATTATAAATTAAATATAAATATAAAAACGTATATACACATGTAAATATTTAAATATTTGTTAAATATCTGTGTGTATTTAAATATACATCATTATTACAGTACACACGTACATGATGTAAACAAAAACTTTTATTCTGCAAACGATTAGTCGTGATTAATCGTTATGCAGCCATACTTTCTTTCTATTTCTTCCAAGCATATTAATCACAGTATAAGTCTTTGTGCTTTTACGTGTTATTACAGAGTATGTGGCAATGTATACCTATGAAAGCAGTGAGCAAGGTGACCTGACCTTCCAGCAGGGTGATGTCATCACGGTCACAAAAAAAGAAGGGGATTGGTGGACCGGTACTGTGAGCGGGAGGACCGGAGTCTTCCCCTCCAATTACGTCAAACCTAAAGATTCTGAGGTAAACATTTTAATATGTTGATCTGAACTTAAAGCTGTAAAAGCTTTATGGCATCCACTGATGTTTAGCAGACGTTTTAAAAAAAACAATTGTTTAATATATTTCTATCGCATAGCCTGAATTTGTGTGTTATTCAAATGATGCACATATTAAATTCAGTATCAGCACAACATTCTTACCTCTGTTTTTCTGCCCAGGGTTTGGGATCTGCTGGGAAAACAGGAAGTTTGGGGAAGAAACCAGGTGGGGTATCTAAAAACATAAAATTTTGCTTATTTTGACCATTGCTAACTCTAACAGACTGATCCTGTCCTGCTCTCTGTTTTTCTCACCTGTTTCCTGTTTCACTTCTGGCAACAGAGATCGCTCAGGTCATCGCCCCCTACACGGCCACAGGGCCAGAGCAGCTAACTCTGGCACCAGGACAGCTCATTCTCATCCGCAAGAAAAACCCGGGTGGATGGTGGGAAGGAGAACTTCAGGTCTGAAAAACACACATGCTGTTAAATACACTCAGCACGTTACAACGTTACCGTACACATAGATTTTGTTTTATGTGATCTCTGTATAGAAACGGCATATATTTGGTCACATTGCCCTAGTTTATTTAAAGCTGAGTGAATAAAATAATGTAAATGGCATGTTTTGGTGCTTGTGGTGTGACATCATTGGGTACCAGTGAGACAAAACCTTCATAAATGTGTATATGTGAATGTCAATTAATAACCTACTGCTCCTGCTTTCTTTAGGCAAGAGGAAAGAAGCGTCAGATTGGCTGGTTTCCAGCTAATTATGTTAAATTATTAAGCCCTAGCACCAGTAAGACCACACCCACAGAGCCCATCCCACCCAAGCTGCCAACGCCCAATGCAGGTAATGTTTCAGTGAACTTAACGTTCACTAGAAGATCTTTGCACATAGGGTCTGAAGATTAGTCACATTAAAAATTAAACTGAAATTTAAAAAAAAATACGACCTTGTGTTGTGTCAATCATGTTTACACACTGCCTATAAAAAATTCAGATCAGTTTCGATTTACTCTTCAAGTACTTTGTCATACAAAGTGAAGTTCATGATTGACTGTCTCTAAGGCAAAAAATCTGCCACAAACCACAATTGCTTAACGTCTAGGCTTTGTTGTTCTGAACATCTAAGTGTTCTCATCTCTCAAAACTTTTAACTTTTTTCATCTGTGAATACTTATTTTTAGAGATTCACTGGAATAAAAAAATTTCATAAATAGTTGATTATTCAGACTAGTTTGGTGGTTATACTATGTTGCATGAGTTAAATTCTCTAGATGACATTTTCTGAATGTTATTCATTCATATAATGACCATTAATATTGAAGATTAAACAAGTGATGTTCTTTACATTTTGTATACACAGAGCTCAAATTCATGACATTTTACGGGTTGTTGTTTTTTTTTACAGAATATATCAGCCATTACTATTGGCTGTTCTTAAACTATTTACCGATAGTGTCCAAACTTGCTTTTTTTGACCGATTATTGGCTGATATATCAGTGCAGTTACTTATTTAATATCCACAAACTGCATACTGAATTTATGTTGCTTCTGTATATCTCAGTGCTTGAGCATTGGCTAAGCAATGCAAAAAGTTATTAGTTTGAACCCAGGCACAACCCATGTTGATAAAAAATATGCATTAGTTTGGATGAGGATAGGGGTGACCCCGAATAGTCGAAGATTCGATGCATCGATAGGAGAAGCCTGATTCGACTACCAATCTCATAGTCGAATCGTCACAGATGTGTTGAGGATCATTCAATTTTGGCCGTATATGGGTGCACACATTATCTGATTTCACATATAACAGCTTTCTCACAATATATTAATATACAGCATATTATTATAATGCTGCAAATAATATGTGAAGTAGCAGCTTTCAATAAATATTTGTAAAATGCGTTAATAAATCCAACAACCCCTGTGACCGGGCTTCACGTCCATAAGAGGTCTCTATGTTAATAAAGCCTTGCCTCTTTGTTTCTACATTTAAAAGACAAAGCTGGCAAATTAAACTATGACTTTCGTTCTTTTAATAATTTCTATATTTTATTTTATTTATAAATCACTTTGGGTTATCTGATTTAACTATTTGGCTTGTGTTTTGTTTCCGTGCACTTGAGGCATTTTGCATATTTGTTCTGCACTTTGCTACTTCTGACCTTATTTTATAAAAAAAATGTATTTATTATAAACGTAAATTCCGATCTAATTTAAGTATGTAAATTTTAGATAGCTTTTCGTTGTATCGATGTTGCGCTATTGCGTGCTGGCCATGCTTGCGCATGTAATTTAGCCGAACGGGTGCTGCGTCTCATATTTAGGAGTTCATCAAACTAAACATTAAAAAACGTTTTTTCGACGAGTATAAGTTTTTAAAATGTATTTAAAACAGAGTGGTTATATTGTCTATCTTAAAGTTAAACTACAAAACAGGTAAGCCGTTTTTTTTATTTCGGTGATGAAACGGAAATCTGCACCAAACCTATTTCTGCCTGACACGAATGTCTTTCTTGTGATTTAATATTATGGTCAGTCGGTGTTCACTTTCAAATGATAGCAAAGAGATTCCTGAAATAAATAATATCATCCGGTCTTTCTGTATCTAAAGTAAATACAGAGATGATCAAAGTCAAAGCAAGCAAGCAGGTATTTCTGTGCTAAATAATAACGCGTAGTGTCTATAAAATCATTAATTTCAGTGTTTTTCTTGTTATAAATTAAAGTTTAATGAATTGTATATAAAGATTAGTTTTTATCATTTACAGTCACAATCACAAATTATTTGTCATTTCTCGTTTGTCGGGTTTTTTTTGGTCATGACTGCTTTGACGCGCTTTCTCCAAATTAAATAAAAACAAGCCGGAGTTTCCAAGGCAGGATCACCTTTGTTATTTTTTTAGGTTTAGTTAAAAATGTATTTTTGTGTGATGTTCTGTAGATCGTGGCTTTAAAATGTTATGAGGAATAATTAAACAAATGTTGCCTTACATTTTACCTTAAAAAAAATATATATAAATATATAAATGCATCGTCAGTTTTGTCTTCGTTTATTACTTGAAAGACAGTTTTGGTCACTTTATCAGAAAGTTGTTTATGTGTGCTGCTTGTGAAAGAAAATAAAAGTTACCAATTTGTACCTGGTCTGGCCCCCTCCCAACCCATGCATACAAACATAGATGATTCGACTATCGGTCGACTATGGAAAGATTAGAAAATTCTGATTCTAATATGTAAATCCTTAGACGAGGACACCCCTAGATGAGGATGATAAAACAGTGGGTCTCATTCTTCTATAATTGCGTACGTTTCTCGTATTTATAGGCACACTTGTGCACGTGGCCGGTAATTTCCATAAAACACGCCCAAACCAGCTCCATAAGAGCTTTCCGCAGGACTGGTCCAAATTTTAGAGCAAAGGAGCTCGAAAAGAAGCAAAGGAGCTCGAAAAGAAATCCATGGTCATATTTATTATTGGGTAAAGTTCCTTTTTGCTGTGCATTTTTTATTTGGGAGGTTTGGCTGTCGCTGGAGATATCCAGTGCTGTCCACCGACCGGAGTAACATTAAATAAGTATTGGATGCGTTAATAAATATGACATTTAAATAACATGACAGAGACGCACATCTGTATCTAAAATAAAACAGACAGGTGATCAAATGATTGACGTTTGGACTTCTTATTACATTTACATGGCGTTTACATTAGGCATTAAGCTGACGCTTTCATATAGAGATTTAAAAAGTGAGGAAGGAAGGTGTGAAGATTTGTCATTACGCGCAATTATCATTATCTTCTTTATATGTGTAGAAAAAATAAGTAGGCTATAATAATGTATAATATAATGTATATAATAATAATATAGATCATGTATAATAATATAAAATACAGAAAATATTATCCAAATTTTATATTTCAATTATTATAATTATAGCCTAGTATATTTGATTATAGCGTACGACGTGATTATTGCGTACGAGTGGTTGTAGGTTTTCTTGAATTTTTGCGCACATTTAGAAGAATTTTTGACACGAAAGTTTTTGTTGCATCACCATTTGTTCGTGAAAACATCCGTAGCACATCTAATGCACAAATTTGTACGTACGCATGCTTTGTGAATGAAACGCATTGTTTTTCGTCGTTTGTGGAAGTAGATTTATCCCTTATATATTTAATCATTTGTATTTTGCTTTTGTCTGACCCCTTTTTCATTTGTGTTTGCGTGTCACAGTGTGCCAGGTGATTGGCATGTACGACTACACAGCGCAGAACGATGACGAGCTGCCTTTTGGCAAAGGCCAAATCATCAACGTGTTGAGCCGAGAGGATCCCGATTGGTGGAAAGGGGAGCTGAACGGTTCCGTCGGACTTTTCCCATCCAACTACGTCAAGCTGACCACCGACACTGACCCCAGCCAACAATGTAAGTCCAGACTGTTAAACACTTTCGCAAACACACACTCAAGAGGCAAAACGTCGCTCTAATCTCTTGTCTAGCACAGTGAAATTACAAATATTTCGTAAATTTCAAATTTCATTTCCCCCTCCCGAGAGCGTCTTACAATTAAAGCTTTCGGCTAAAAGCATGGCCCCCGTGCCAGTGTGGTCTCTAATACTTCCATAAGGATCTTTGAGGACCTTCTCAAAGTTAGCTTTAGCAAATGAGTTAGTTCTGTCCTCATGGTGCGGTGGAGTTACAGACCGGTCCTTATCCTCTGCCACACCGAAGCCCCTCCCCTTCCTGTCTCCAAGCAACCTCTCACCTCCATGTTGTAGAGCATTACGTAGAACGACCTCATCTCTATCTCTTTGCCTGCATGCTAGTGTCCTTGTCATTGTGGCGTCCTGTGAAAGTGTCTTGCAGAGTCCATTTAGTTCTCCTAGCTCGTAAAGATTTTTGCACATTGTGTTTTTTCTTTCCTTTTCTTTCTTTTTTCCTTTTTTTTGCTTATGTGCTGTGTTTTCCTCTTTCTAGGACTGTTATGTTGCCCATATCCCACTCAGCCTTGAAAGTCCTCAAAGCGACCCACTATCCCTTAAACTGTGCCCAGCGGGATGATGGGAGATGGAACATTGATCATGTGACTGCCCCCAGCTGGCTTTGTGGCCAGAAGAGACGAATACTACAGAGAGCAGTCGTTAACCTCAATATTGAGAACCGTAGACGCTCGCCAAAATTGCAGGCCGGCCTCCTTCGCATTAAAGCAATTAAATAAACAAGAATGCCTAACATTTTGAAGGATCTCTTTCCTTTTCTTTGGACAAATTCATGAACTTAATCATTCACACTGAATTTGTATAGAGAATGAATTAAATGCACTAATCGAATAAAAAAGTGCTGGATAGTGGGTCCTTTTGTGGCTTTCTGTCATCTAGTCCCAAAACCCCGCCTCGTTTTGAAGCGACCAATCGGGAATATGGTTCCATTCAGTATTAAGTTTCACATCTCCATCGTACTAATGCACCCCCCTCCCAGATTCCTCATTGGACCTTAGCACTACAGAATGACCCACTATTCATGAGTCATGACGTAACCGGGGTGCAGGAACAAACGTGCTTGTTATCAGTGTCATTGCAAACTCATCAATGTGTGGAATTGAGACCGCGATGTGTATGGCATATCCGACCGATTCCAATATCAAAATATGTGTGTTAAAGGTCATACTTTTTCATTTCGAATGCCAAAATGTGTCTCAAATATCTTTAAAGGAATACTTCACCCAAATTTGGAGTAAAGAGGGTCTTAAAAAGGACTACATTTTCTTTTTTGGGTGAATGATTACTTTAAAAGAATAATGGTCGGACATGCATGGACGTCGTGTAGAAAAACTACTGTTTCGTGTATTACCCCCCCCCCCCTTTCAGAACATAGAGGTGCTGTCACTCAGTTTGATGGACAGGATGGACTCATCAGTCCATTGTCCAATCATAAGCCTCTCTGTGTCATCATCTGTTACATGTTCATACCAAAACAATGGACGAATAGATGTGTGCTTGGTAGTCTTTTTGTTTTATTAATGTTCGTTTCATATTGTCTGTGTGACGGGGTTGAGATTTGGTGTTGCAAACCAAAAAAAACTGCACAACTGCCACTTGAGGATAATGGTACATGGACAGATGTGCGTTACGCACACGTTGTATTGGGAGTGTGAACCTGTTCAGCAGAGCGATCTGAATTTTTGCGCATTAAACGTTCATTTCATGTGTAATTGTGTTTCCAATGTAGATGAATGAATGCTTTTGTATCCTTTAATCTTTTATGGTTTACTGTCTTTGTGTTGATCGAATTTGCAATTATTTTTGAAATGTTGACGTTTATTTGGAGAACACTATATTTCAAGTTGTTCGTAATACAACTCACTATTTTTATAACTAGCTAGAGATCATTTAGGACGTCCAAATTTTATTCAGTTGAATCAATTGACTCTTTTGTCATGCTTAAACCTATTGAATGGAACGAACGGCATCAGTGTGAGGATTAATGTACTGAATAAAAGCTTAAAATCATTTAATCACAAATGCTTATATATTAATAGGAGTTTACAAGGAATTTCATTTAAACAGATTAGGGTCTTTAGATCATCCAGTGTTTTTTTTTAATGCTTGTTAAAAAGCATGGATTTAATTTATGCTGCTTTAACATTGTACTGGCAACTAATTTTATTTCGTTTTATCTGCCTCAAAACAGTATTGTAATTACAAAGTCATAAATTCCTGTTTTACTCCATCCAAGTTTATTTCATATTTGTGTGGTTTCTCCGCGTTAAAGTATCGCTGCTTTAACGTTGGGTGAACGGACTGTCGGTCGCAACTGTGATGATCAGTCTACTGGACGATTTGTTTGTTTGTTTTCCGTTTAAATGAACCAACCACCATCCTCGGACTACAGAAGCACAAATGCTTCCTTACCATCCAATATCTGCAATACTGTATATTGAAATGCATCTGTTCAAAGCGATGTCCAAAACATTAACCATTGTACTTGGTTATGAAAGCATTTTATCGAAAATAAAATGAATGTACAGTTATGAACTCAGCTATGTACAACAGTTTCTAGCTTTAATGAAAGTGTCATACCATCTTTATAAAAAATGATGTATAACCATTAAAGGACTTCATGGCAACAGCAGACTTGTTCAATTATTTTCGTGTCGTTCTCAAAAGCGTCAAAATTCCTTTTTTAATGTTGAGTAATAACGTATGTATTTTCTTAAGAGTTAGCTTGGGTAAGTACGACAGAAGACAAATTCTTGAGCATGCGTACATGTTCAAGATGTTGCAGGACATAACAATATAATATTTTCTGTAAAAAGTGTCTTAAAGGATTAGTCCATTTTCTTAAAAGAAAAATCCAGATAATTTACTCGCCACCATGTCATCCAAAATGTTGATGTCTTTCTTTGTTCAGTCGAGAAGAAATTATGTTTTTTGAGGAAAACGTTGCAGGATTTTTCTCATTTTAATGAACTTTAATAGAGCCCAACATTTATTACTTAAATCAACACTTAACAGCTTTTTTCAACGGAGTTTCAACGGACTATAAACGATCCCAAACGAGGCATAAGGGTCTTATCTAGCAAAACGATTGTCATTTTTGACAAGAAAAATAACAAATATACACTTTTAAACCACAATTTCTCGTCTAGATCCGGTCTTGATACGTCACCGTGACCCCACGCAATACGTCATGACGTCAAGAGGTCACAGAGGACGAACGCGAAACTCCGCCCCAGTGTTTACAAGTGTGTTGAAAGAGGACCGTTCCTACGTTGTTGTATGTCAACTGATACTAATTAATGTCTTTGTGTCAGTTTATTGTTTACAATGGTCCGCAAATGTGCATTTTATATATGTAACACGTGACCTCCCTACGTCACTACGCATTTACGTTAGGTCACGCTGGACCGGACCTAGACGAAAAGTTGTGGTTTAAAAGAGCATATTTTTTATTTTTCTTGTCAAAAATGACAATTGTTTCACTAGATAAGACCCTTATGCCTCGTTTGGGATCGTTTATAGTCCTTTGAAACTCCGTTGAAAAAAACTGTTACGTGTTGAGTTAAGTATTAAATGTTGGGCTCATTCTCCATTAAAATGAGAAAAATCCTGCAATGTTTTCCTCAAAAAACATAATTTCTTCTCGACTGAACAAAAAAAAAGACATCAACATTTTGGATGACATGGTGGTGAGTAAATTATCTGGATTTTTCTTTAAAGAAAATTGAATATTCCTTTAATAGCTGAAAATTATGATTATTGGTGTCATTTATGTTACTGTCAAACACTGTTACCAAGTTAGAGTAACAGTGTTGACTGTTTCATAAGTCTTAAAAACTTAAAATGTCTCACTTTTAATAAATATTTAGGGTTTTAACACCTAAAATGTTTAAACATTTGGTAACACTTCACGGTAAGAATACATTAATGATCATGAATTCATGCATACATTCATGCATGGACTAAACATTACTTGACGCCTTAATACCGGTTTTAAAGGGGCCATGTCACAAGATTTTTTTTAAGATGTCAATTAAATCTTTGTTGTCCCCAGAGCACATATGTGAAGTTTTAGCTCAATATACCATATAGATAATGTATTATAACATGTTTAAATAGAGACTTTGTAGGTCTGGGCAAAAATGGCCGGTTTGGGTGTGTCTTTTAAAATGCAAATGTTCGGATGAAGTGCAAACACTGATCACAATGATGGTGGTTTGTTGAAATTTAAACTCAATTGTGCTGTGAATTATTTTCTCTGCACTAAATGGCAGTGCTGTGGTTGGATAGTGCAGATTAAGGGGTGGTATCATTATAATAAGAGCTCCTTATGACATCATAAGGAGAGCCAAATTTCAACGACCTTCTTTTTTTCATGTGCTTGTAGAGAATGGTTTGCTAAAACTTAGTTACTGGGTTGATCTTTTTCACATTTTCTACGTTGATAGAAGCACTGGGGACCCAATGAAAGCACTTAAACATGGAAAAAGTCAGATTTTCATGCCATGGCCCCTTTAATATCCCCTGGTGGTTAAAGGAAAAAAGTACATTACCTCATGCATGCATAAATGTTAGTAATTGTATATCAGTATTTCAATTATTGGTAAGAAATAATATTTTTCATTAATTATGAAATCCAAATTATCAAGCATGATTATGTCTTCTTAATAGTAGCCTGTAGGTAAAAGCAGATCCCAAAATTGGCAAAAAGTCCTGCACCGAGCACATGTTTTCTGTTGACATTCAAATATAGTTGTTATAATTAACTAATGATTAGTTTATCATGACTTTATCGTATGTTTGTCTCCTTAACTGAAGTGGTGACTTGATCCTGTGAAACACTGATGAGCAATGTAATGATGAGGTAACCGTGTAATGCATGAATATAAACATGAAATTTCAAGCCAAGCAATGTTTAACTTTTACTGCTTTATTTTCAAGTAGGATAACCCTACCAAGAGATAGTAGAAAATAAGTAAATGTTTGAAATAAATAAAATGTCACGACATTTTAAATAACACACTTTTAGTCACTTGAATACTTTAATGAAAATATCATGATCATACATAATAAATCATAGTTGATGATGCTGTACCCATCTTAGTTAATGTCTTAAAGGGGACATATCACGAAAATCTGACTTTTTCTATGTTTAAGTGCTACAATTGGGTCCTTAGTGGTTCTATCAACCTAGAAAATGTGAAAAAGATTAACCTAGTAACTTAGTTTTGATAAACCATTCTCTGCAAGCAAGTGAAAAAATAGGTCATTGAAGTTTGGCTCTCCTTATGATGTCATAAGGAGCTCTTATAATAATAATAATGATAATAACGTCCCTTAGGCCTAGTCCACACGGACACGGGTATATTTATAACCGGAGTTTTCCCTAAAAAAAAATCCCGTCCACACATGCTCGGTTTAAATTAAATATCCATCCACACGATAAAGCAAAAGCACGCTATCAAGCGCTGTCAAGAGCATGCCACACCAGCAGGCGGGGATATAACCCAAATCGTGTTCCGCAATATAGTGAGATAACTGAGCATCTATCTGTATACATGTTAGAAGCCCTGTTAGCACAGTTATTATTAGCAAGATACGTCCGCCATTGCACAGAATCATCAACAAAGCAGTCAGCGGCGCACAATCTTGACGTCAAACACAGTGGATAACGGCGCACACTCTGACGTCGCAAGGCAAAACTCCCGGTTTTACTCCCTACACGACACCACTGTAACCGGGGTTTCTTAAAAAGCTCACCCTGGCCGGGGTTTTTAAATATGCTCGGTTTCTGTGCCCTGATACTGCGGTTTCGTGTAGACGAACGGCCGAACCGCGTGAAAAAACTCACGGTTATAAAAATACCCGTGTCCGTGTGGACTAGGCCTTAATCTGCACTATCCAACCACAGCACAGCCATTTAATGCGGAGAGAAAGAGAAAATAATTCACAGCACAATTGAGTTTCAATTGCAACAAACCACCATCATCGCGATTAGTGTTTCATTTCATCAGCTCATTTGCATTTTAAAGGACACACCCAAAATGAAACACCTACAAAGTGTCAATTTTTAACCTGTTATAATAAATTACCTATATGGTATTTTATGCTAAAACTTCACGTGTGTACTCTGGGGACACCAAAGATTTATTTTACATCTTAAAAAAGTCTTGTGACCTTTAATTAGTTTTTCTTCCGTAAAGTCATGAATGGAAGACTTTGAACTTGTGTTACTTCCTGATAATTCATGAGGTATTAATGCGTCAAGTAATGTTTAGTCCATTCATGAATTCATGATAATTTATGTACCCTTACCGTAAAGTGTTACCCCAAACATTTTCAACCTAAATTGATAATTTTACAAGTGAGAAAATTTCAATTGAAAGGAAAAAAAATCACATTTTTAGGGGTTACCTAAAAAATTAAGTCTTAACAACTTGAATTTTCTCACTTTTTGTGAACATTAAGGGTTTTAACACCTAAAATATTTAATCATTTACGTTGAAAATTTCACAAGTGAGAAAATTTATATTGAAAAACTGAAGTAATGTTTTTAGTTGAACCAACTTTTACTTTTTACTGTGTGAGTGTGAGAGAGCGGAAGAACGAGTGTGTGTTTCTCAGTGTATGACTGTCAGTTCTGTTACAGTACATATTGTCAACACTGTTACTCTACCTTTAATAGTTACAGAACTGATCCTGACTAATTCGCACAACAGGAAATCATGATTTTCAGTTATGAGATACTTTTACAGACAGTATTATATTGTTATGGCCATGATAATGAGTACCAAGTTATTTAAATTATTAAAAATCTATATTTGAAAAAAAACTAAAAAATTGACTTTGGACACCAAATGTACCTGCAATAATCACCCACATATAGAAATACACAGTACTGTAAGTAATATTTTTTTTTAAGCCTGATTTTTATCTACACCAAAATTGACCAACAACTTTTTACGTAAGCGTGTGAAATTGGACTGTCTATGCATTTCACAGGGTGTGCGGATCTGCACCTTCTCGACATGCTGACCCCGATGGAAAGGAAGAGGCAGGGCTACATTCATGAGCTTATTGTTACAGAGGAAAACTATGTCAATGACCTGCAGCTGGTCACTGAGGTAAAATTCGAAATGATGACTTAAAGGTCTGTTTAACTATGATCAGTCTATTAAAGTCATGCAAGATAATTAGTACACTGTAAAAATTACTTAAATGTAACATTTTAACTTTCTTGACTGGTGAGGAGTTGCTATAAATTATAAAATAAAGATGAATAAGCTTAAGTTATTTAAACTTCATTTTTATAATGAATAGCAACTTGATAAGCAAAGTTGATTAAACTTAAAAATTGTGCAACAAGGAATTTTTACAGTGTAGGAATGAGGTGATGTCATTAAAACATTATCTACAATATAGTGTGTACAGTATATACATTAATCTACATTATATGAGTATGGAGTGATTAAAAGATTGATATTTTTGATTGATAAAAATTTGACTTTTTTTGTGATTGGCATAAAAATGTCACTCTCTAAAACTTCTATTGCTCATAAAAAAAGACTCATTTTCTAGTCTTTCTTTTTGCAAATTATTATTATTTATTTATTAAATATAAATTATAGATTATTTTGATTCTTTTAAAGATTAATAATTATTATTTAAATTGTGTTTCTTGCATTTCACACAAAAAACACTGATAGTACATTTTACAAAGTATTGAGTGATGAGCTCCGGTTTGTTTCCAGACCTTCCAGAAGCCTCTGCTGGAGTCCGAATTGTTGACGGAGAAGGAGGTGGCCATGATTTTCGTCAACTGGAAAGAGCTGATCATGTGCAACATCAAGCTGCTCAAGTATGCCACCTGCCGTTTAATCTAAGTCCTGTCCTCTAAGGGAGTTCATCATTAGTCACAATGCAATTAACAAACCCCTGCCTGTAATCCTGCTTTTTGGTTTAGAATTTATTAATGCAGCATGTCCATCATTAAATTAACTTTCATAGTTCATAGCCTCATAACATCTTTAAAAAATAAAATTAATGTATCTCCATATAATTCTCATTACATCACTCGTAATGTTCTTCTTCCGTTTCCAGGGCGTTGCGGGTAAGAAAGAAGATGTCAGGGGAGCGCATGCCGGTGAAGATGATTGGTGACATCCTGACAGCTCAGCTTCCTCACATGCAGCCGTACATCCGCTTCTGCAGCTGCCAGCTCAACGGCGCCACCCTCATCCAGCAGAAAACAGATGAGGTGCCGGAATTCAAAGAGTTTGTTAAGGTGAGACTCCATTTGTGGTTATACTGCAACAAGCTTAAACTGGTAATCCAACCCATTTGGCCGTTTTCAGCTGAAACCATGAAAATGACATGGACGCACTAAAATGTTTACAGGATGGGTTGTGTGCCAAAGTTTGTTCACTGCCCTAATGCCTAAAGTTTTTGCTTTGAAAAGACATATGTGACCCTGGACCACAAAACCAGTCTTTGAAATTGAAATGCATTCATCTGAAATCTGACATAAAATAACTTTCTATTGATGTATGATTTGTTAGGATAGGACAATATTTGAAAATCGAATCTGAGGGTACAAAATCTAAATATTGAGAAAATTGCCTTTTAAAGTTGTCCAAAAAGTCCTTAGCAAAATATATTACTAATGATAAATATTTATATATATATATATGGTAGTATATTTACAAATATCTTTGTAAATAAATATTAAATAATTAAAATTTATAATTTTGACCTATACATTGTATTGTTGTTGGTTATTGCTAGGGTCACATTTATTGATTGCATATTTTACAGAGGTTGGCGATGGACCCTCGCTGTAAGGGAATGCCCCTGTCAAGTTTCCTCCTCAAACCCATGCAGAGAGTCACTCGGTACCCTCTCATCATCAAAAACGTACGTGCACACTCATCAACGTCTTTCTGATCATCACATTAAATTCCGCAACATTATCACACGTGCCATTCGTGCTCTTATGCAGATTTTAGAGAATACCCCAGAGAGTCATCCGGACCACAGTCACTTGCGTTTAGCGCTGGAGAAGGCTGAGGAGCTGTGCTCGCAGGTCAACGAAGGCGTGCGTGAGAAAGAAAATTCGGACCGCTTGGAGTGGATCCAGGCCCATGTGCAATGTGAGGGGCTTTCAGAGGTATGACAACACAGACACACATAGACTTCGATTTGTTTATACTGAGATTTGGTTTAAATCCAATATTAAAATGTCAGATTTTATACTTTAATTTGTCTTTGCTTTCTCAGATAGTTAAGTCTGTTTAGACTAGGAACAACTAATGCTGCGTTCACACCAGCAGCGGTAGAGGCGTCAAGCGCGAGTGATTATAATGTTAAGTCAATGTAAAGACGCGTTTACGCGTGTCTGGGGGTCTCGTTTAGTGAGCGGCGGTATACGCGATTCCGCCTCATTCTCGAATGGCGCAATTTAAGCATTGGATTCACACCAAACGCGGTAGAGGCGGCAAAACGCGCTATTCGCACGTAGTTGGACGCTTGAGTTTGAACATGTTGCGTTTACTCTCTTAATTCGTATTGTGAAATTCTAGTCATTGAGACATTCACGCAGAAATTCGTGTCATGGGAGGGGCTTCTGCGACAAATGGTTTGGTGTGAAGCCGTTTGTTTACGTCTATAGAGTGCATTTTATCACTACGTTGTCTCAGAAAATGACGTGTTTGTCCTGTGGCAGCTACCGTAACTTCTCTATGCATTTCGGAAGGCATTGTTTGCAATTCACAGTTTCACCTCTAGAAGCCACTAAAAATCTACATGGTGAACCTTTAAAACAGTTTTGAAATTTCATTAGGAACAACTAATGCTGCGTTCACACCAGCCGCAGTAGAGGCGTCAAGCGCGAGTGATTTTAATGTTAAGTCAATGTAAAGACGTGTTTACGCGTGTCTGGGGGTCTCGCGGCGCGAATGAGGCGTTTAGCGTTTGGCGGTAGACGCGAATCCGCCTCATTCGCGAATTGAGCATTGCCGCGGGAAACGCGCAAGTTGAAAAATCTGAACTTTGACAGAAAATTGCGACACGTTAACCAATCAGAATTGTTCTAGTAGTGACGTGGTTACAGGAAGTGAGGGGAGTAGCAGAAGACCTTCCCATGATGCGAATTTCTGTGTAAATGTCTCGAATGACTAGAATTTCATGCGCGAATGAAGCGAGTAAACTCAACATGTTCAAACTCAAGCGTCCAACTACGTGCAAATAGCCCGTTTTTGCCGCCTCTACCACGTTTGGTGTGAATCCAGCATAAAGGCTGGGTCCCAAAAAAAAAGTAAAATCTTATCAGATTTTCAGAATTTAAGGGACCACAAACAAGACAATAAAAAATCTGATTCCTGTTACCTCATTTGTAAGTCGCTTTGGACAAAAGCACCTGCTAAATGCCTAAATGTAAGTCTCTTGTGGTCAAACATGATGCCGGATGACCAGGAAAGAAGAAATGGCATTAATACTATATTCAATTCAATTCAATTTTATTTATATAGCGCTTTTCACAAAAGTCAATTGTTTCAAAGCAGCTTTACATAAATAGAAGCAGTGAAAAACACAGAAAAACGACAGATAGCACAACAAAATACATGATAGCATGAGCAGTTAAATTTGCTGCGGCTATGACTCAATATTATAAGTGCACGTATTACTAAAGCAACGTATAGAAGAGGAAGCTAGGTAAAGCCCAAAAAGGCTGCCTCCCCGGGGTGAAAAACCCCCTAGGAGAAAAAAAACCCAGTGCTTTTATCCGAGGAAAAATAAGTCCTAGGAGGGAAAAACCCTTGGGAGAACGGATAATGAGATTTAGCGGAGATTAAGCGGTTCTGCCGGTGATCGTTGGTCAGGCATCAGCTGGGCATAACGTTGAAGGACGGCCAGTAGATCAGAGGTGTGCCGACTTTCACATCTACCGGGACTGGGTCTGTTTGTCTCGTTGTCCTCGGAACGAGGACGAGACAGGGAGAGAAAAACAAAATCGTATTAGCGTAGCGGCCGTTCATATGTATTGAAGTGTCACACAGTGATGTGGTTTAACTCAGCTTAGTTCCAGACAGACTAACTATTGTGGCATAATTATGTTATCCATAGTTGCGGATTTAGCAAATTGGGGGCCCAATGCGAGGGTATATATGGTAAATAAGGGTCACCTTCCGATCTTTAAGAGAAAATGAAACCTGACGACCCGTTTGACTAAGGCCTAAAGCCCCACTGTCGTCGTTAATGCAGGTTCTGTGGCAAACGGGTCTATATTGTATACCATTTACAGGACCAGGAGAAAACGCCAAAAACATCGCAACCCGACCATACGTGCATATGTGACCCTGGACCATAAAACCAGTCGTAAGTCGCACGGATATATTTTGGTGCTTTTCCATTGCATAGTACCCCATGGGTCAGGTTGCGTCAGCTCACCTTACTTTGGCTTGGGTAGCTTTTCCATTGAGTTTGGTACCACTTTAGAGTGGGAGGGATTATAGGCGTGTCATTATATTTGCGCTGCCTACTGCTGTGATATCAGACAAAAAGTGGGAGCGAGCATTGTTGGAATGCAGTGTTTTCCATACATATTTGTCAGTCTGCCAAAAAAATCCAAATTTACCACCACAAATAGATGTTTGCACATCGCGTTTGTCACTATACGTCTGTCTCACATGACAAGTTACTGAAAGTTTGTTCCACGAAAGCCGTTTGTTTATGTTGTTACTGCTGAAACCGTCTAAAGAGTGCGTTGTTTCACTACGTTGTCTCAGAAAATGACGTGTTTGTCTTGTGGCAGCTACCGTAACTTCTCTATGCGTTTCGGAAGCCGTTGGTTGCAATTCACAGTTTCACCTCTAGAAGCCACAAAAAATCTACAGGGTGAACCTTTAAAACAGATTTAAAATATTTCACCTTTTTTAAATATTTTACCTCTTAACCACTAAATTTATCCAAAATGAAATAAATGTACGACCCCTTTATTCTCTCTCCACACAGCAACTTGTCTTCAACTCCGTTACGAACTGCCTGGGACCTCGAAAATTCCTGCACAGTGGCAAACTGTACAAAGCCAAAAGCAACAAGGAGCTTTACGGCTTCCTGTTTAATGACTTCCTGCTCCTCACGCAGATCATCAAACCTCTCGGCTCGTCTGGAAATGACAAGGTTTTCAGCAGCAAGTCACACCTGCAGTATCGCATGTACAAAACGGTAAGTTCTTGTGGATTATGTTTTAATCCAATGCCGTTTTGACCTTAATTGATATTAAAGGTGACATAGAATGATTGAACGGGGTATTTATCCTTGTTATTTGATGTGACATGTAGACAAAAGTTTTTGCCTTAGAAGCCTCCTAAAAATCTCTCAGATAGCTCTATAAGGGTGGGGGATTTTAAACAAGTGGTTTTGCACATATTTGGCTCCCCCTACTGGCTTAACTTGCAATCTCATTACTGATTGGCTGACTTTGCTGCCACTCAAAAAATGTAGCCAATTATTTTAAAGTGGAGGGGCAGTGAGATGCCTGTGATGTCATAAGCATCAGTTTTTCAGATTGGGATGTTTTCTAGCTGACATTTCTAAAAGAGGAATTTCTATGAGACTGAGATGTTTAGCATGTCTAGCACTTTTTGTATGTTCGTGAATGCGGGTAAACTACCATTATTCAACAAAGACAAGGTAAAAATGGTTTTTCATTCTCTGTCCCCTTTAATTCTTTTTGTCGTCAGCCCATCTTTCTGAACGAAGTGTTGGTAAAGCTGCCTACTGATCCTTCAGGAGATGAACCCATATTCCACATCTCTCACATTGACAGGGTCTACACTATACGGGCTGAGAGCATAAACGAGCGGTATTTATGAACACACAAATCATGAATGTACACCGATCCCTTATTATGCAATACATCAGATCACACTTTCTCCTCTTCAATCCTGCAGGACGGCCTGGGTACAAAAGATCAAAGCCGCCTCTGAGCTCTTTATCGAAACTGAGAAGAAGAAGAGAGAGAAAGCCTACCTGGGTCTGTCTTACAGATTGTACACACACCTCACTACATTAAGAAAGTTTTGAATGAAGTCTTTGCCTAACTTCTGTGTTAATATGATGTTCACAGTGAGGTCTCAAAGGGCCACAGGGATCGGACGGCTGATGGTGAACATCGTAGAAGGCATTGAGCTGAAGCCCTGCCGCTCGAATGGTAATGAATTTGAAGTTGGTTAAATGGCCAACAGTTATGAATTGGTCCAATATCATCAGCACTATTGAAAGCCTCACATCCAATCAGATGCATAATAAATTTTTACATAATTTTACTGAGCATTCTGGAACTATATTTCAGTCATATGTGTGCGTGTGTATGTGCAGGTAAAAGTAATCCATACTGTGAGGTGACGATGGGCTCTCAGTGTCACGTGACTAAGACACTGCAGGACACTTTGAACCCCAAATGGAACTCAAACTGCCAGTTCTTCATTAAGGACCTGGAGCAGGACGTGCTGTGTGTCACTGTGTTTGAAAGGGATCAGTTCTCCCCGGATGGTTAGTATACCCACTTATAATACTCGTACGTACTTAATTACATACTATATGTATGCTTTCACGTGTAAATTTAATCACATATACGTATGTTTCACTTATAATAAAGACCACTGACCGTTTTCCTTTAATTTCTACATTTTTTTTTCTTATTTAATCTTATGGGAAAGTATTTTTAATATATAGTACTTAACATATAGTATTTTTTTCTACTGGATCGCCTAAGGGGCCAATCACACCAAACGCGTTTTTTTTGGTCACTTTAAAAAAGAGCAGTGTTGCGTGGCTTTTTATATAGCTAGGCAACCACCGATGCAGATGTTCTGTCAATCAAATATTGAATCGTGAGTGCTCTTTTGCTGTTAAAGGGACTCTCCACTTTTTTGAAAATATGCTAATTTTCAGCTCCCCTAGAGGTAAACATTTGAATTTCATTGTTTTTGAAACCATTTAGCCGATCTCCGGGTCTGGCGCTAGCACTTTTAGCATAGCTTAGCATAATCCATTGAATCTGATTAGATCATTAGCATCACGCAAAAAAAATAAGCAGAGTGTTTCGATATTTTTCCTATTTAAAACTTGACTTTTCTGTAGTTACATCGTGTACTAAGACCGACAGAAAATTTAAAGTTGCGATTTTCTAGGCAGATATGGCTAGCAATTATACAGGGAGTCAGCTGACATTAGCTTAACTTTGAACTTTCTTTTATACCTTTCATTAAAGTCGCCATGAAACGAAAAGTAGCGATTGCCTTATTTTCCCCGTGGTGACGGATATCCGAATGAAACGGCTTTTGAGATGAAATAAGGCAGGGCTGGATTTGAATTTGTCCATCGAGATCTGATTGGATCGTTTGAAGTTGGGTCGTGTTTCTCATTGCTAATCGCTGCGATCTTCTCCTGGACCCCGCCCACCTGCCATACTTATGAATGGAAGTGAAGAGAGATCGTTTTGAGGAGGGGAGGAGATTTGCATTTTTGATTAAAGATTATGAGCACACACACATTTTTTTTTAAATAATGAAGCTCACAGATAACGGTACATTCACACAGGGCATAAGCGTTGAAGCTTAACGGAAAGCTTGTCTGAAGCGTGGCCAACAGCCAATCACTGTGGCCGCAACACAAGCTCCGGTCTTCCATAAACGTAATTGGCTGGCTCTGCCTAGGTTATTTGCATTAGGTGATATGATTGGCTGACGCACGCGTTGCCGCTTGAAAAGTTGAGAAATGTTCAACTTCTACTGCGAGCAACGGCACTGACGCGGCGCCGACGGATCCACAATTCAGTTCTCCGACGCTTGACATCACCCATTAAAAGTGAATGGGAAGCGTCAACGCTTACGCCCCGTGTGCTTAATGCGCCGTAAGTCATTTGTTAGTAATATCACAATATTAAAAAAATATATATAGTTTTTCATTTCAATTTCATTGCGACTTTAATACTCCGCTCACTAGTACGATTTAATGTACAAATGTAACAAACTTTTTGTTTTTTTCAGATTTTTCTGTTTTCTCTTGTTTTTATTAATGTAAAGCTGTTTTGGAACAATTAAACTGTTGTTAAATGCGCTATATAAATAAAATTAAAGTGAATAATAGTGCATATGCAATTGGCCACATACAGCAGGTAAAATAAGTATTAAACAAGTCACCATTTTTTTTTTATTAACATATTTTTTAAAAGTGCTATTGACATGTAAGTTTCACCAGATTTTGGTTACAACCCATGCAATCCACACATTCAAAGAAATCAAACCATAGATGTCCATAAATTAAATTGTGTGTTTAATCACTGTGTCGGGTTTTTTTTTAGTTTATTACAAGATAAAGTAATAATAGAGTACTTTGTTCTGGTAGATTTCTTGGGCAGAACGGAGATTCGGCTGGCCGACATTAAGAAGGACCAGGGCTCTAAAGGCCCCATCACCAAGCGTCTGCTTTTACATGAAGTCCCCACGGGCGAGATCGTGGTCCGACTGGACCTTCAGCTCTTTGACGAACCCTGATCCGTGTTGTTCGACCTGACCTTTTGTCCCTCAGATCCCATATGTGCTGCTCCTCCGTGGTGAAAGCCATCAGCCTATGTGACAATCCCAGTCCACCCAGCATCGTGAACCCAGAGCGTGAATGTCTTTCCGCAAGAAATCTGTGATCGGGATAAAATTTTTGTTGTCCTTGGTAGCATTTAAAGCCAAGCGTTGTGTGCGCGAGTGTAAATGAAGGATGCACTGTAGAGAAAAAAATATTTCAGTCTCTAATGATGTGAAGGATGTCTCAGGATGCTGTAAGTTTTATTTAAGCTGGAAATTTGCCATAACTTTTTCGCAGCTATTTATTTTAAAATGCACAGAATCGTCATATAATGAAAACTTGTTCCAGGTGATTCCAAGTGCCATTCCGATGACTCCCATAGGTGAATCTCACAAAACTATTACTTTAATATACAGATTAAAAATAATTCTCAATACTGTATTGTGAAACAGATGATATTTAAATTGTTAAGTATGTAAATGTAGTATTTGAATGAATTCAGTTTTAAATACAAAATTGTAATACAGTAATGAGAATTTAATCACAATGATTAACACGACACATAAACATGTAAGGTTAAGGGAAAGATGTACTGTATTAAAGGTGCATTGTGTAACTTTTTAAAGGATCTTTTGACAGAAATGCAATATAATTTACATAACTAGATTATCAGTTATGAACTGTATTGTTTTTATTACCTTAGTATGATCCGTTTTTATTTACATACACCTCTGGTCCCCTTACGTGGGGGTCGCCATTTTGTGCCACCATGTTTCTACAGTAGCCCTAAAGAGACAAACTGCTGTACAGAGCGCGTTTCATCACTACGTTGGTCAGACGTTGACATGTTTGGCCCTTGGCGGCTACTGTAGCTTCTCTATACTTTTTGAAAGGGAGGGGTGAGCTGCGGACTGCGCCATGGGTTGCAATTCAAAGTCTCACAGCTAGATGCCGCTAAAAATCTACGCAATGATCTGGACACACAAGGGTTAATAAAGGACAAGTTAAACACTTAAAGCCCTGTTTTCAGATTGTTTATGATAAAATAGAACCGTTTTGACTGAAATTTGGACATATGATGCTGGCCCGAGAATTTTTCGGTTTCTGTTGTATCAGCCCCCACCTCTACAACGCCTCACACCCGTATATTCTTCCGTTGAGAGCTTGAATAATAAATACTCCAGCCCAGCTGGTGCCAATAATCCGCCTTTGCCAATTGCAAGAATACAAACAAAGTTCCCGGCGGCGGAGTAATACCGTACCTCACAGCACATCTAATACAAGTCAATGGAGTTGGACAAAAACTACGATAAAACCTGTTGGGAAGCATCTTTTGCAGTTTTCTGAAAACAGGGCTTTAAGTGTAAAATACCGAACTTGTCCTTTAAAACAAAGTCACAGTGCAACAAAAAATTAAGCCTGAAATGGGAGTAAAAATGAGACCTTATGTTTTTTTTTATGTGAGATTCATCCTTAAATAAGTCTAACTAGCAACATTTTGTTTTCCGAAAATCATCAATACTAAAACACACCAAGTTTTGCTGGCAAACCTTTCTAGTGTCATGACCAATCCATTTTTATTTCCGTCTGTTTTTAAGTGAACATATTGGGAACACAGAACTATTCGAGTTCTATCCAGTTTGTAATTCCTTACAAAGGTTAATGGAAATTGTTTGAGTAATTTCGACGTTTTGGAGGGGATATGGTTAGAAAAGGCTGCAAACACTCCACAGCAAAAGGATTTTAATATATGCAAGATGAAATTGTGGGAGAAATTAGTTTTTGCTATTTAATGATTGTTTATCGAGTCACTTTTATTTATTTTTATTTTGTGAGAATGGGACACATCGGCAGTAAACGTCAAAAATATTGCCAAGGGGTTTTCTTGAAGTGTTTTTCTGTATAAGTAACTTTTTTTGCATCAAATTTTTGAAATGTCCCTATGATGGGTTTAAATACAGTATGAGCCTGCATTAGTTTAATTTTAGCAATAATTCATGATATTTTCTTAAGATCTTCTTTAATATTCCACTGATGATCTTAATTTTGTTTTGGTACATCCCAAAGTAAACTATTTAATATATAGTGCTATATTTAAGTTTTATACTGCGTTACTAATGAGTTCAAGGTTTGCTAATAATTGATGTGTGTTTATTTTTTATTCTTGTGCTGTTATTAGGCATTAGAGATCAACACTGTAGTCATGTCTGTAAAAATGAGAAATCATTTCATGAGAAATTTGTTAAACTGTTGTTTGTAAAAAGCTAAAAATGGAACTTGCGCAGTGGATAAAACGCAATTTTTTCCGTCTTAAATTAACCAGAAGGGATCAAGTGTTTAACCCATACCTGCAGGAAATATAATCTCCAAATCTGTTATAGAAAAAACTACTGTTTTTACATGTTCTGATACAATGTTTTTGTACGTTTGCCCCTAAATGATCGCACTACTGAGCCTAAGAAAGATGCTGTTTGCTTTTAGACTTTAGCCTCTGTATCACTGAATACAAGACACACATTAATATTCCACTGCTGTGCTAGTGAGATACCAGTGTGATCGAGAAGAACAGATAACTTATTTCACTTGATCTTTCCGTGTATGTGTGTGTATATGTGAGAGAGTATGTCTGAGTGCTGTTTGCTGGGTCACTTTTCCAAACCTCATGAAGAATATACTAGACAATGCAAGAGGTCATGGTCAAGGTCACGTCTTTTACCTCTCCTGTTTCTCTCCTAAACTCTCTTCCATCTCTTGTCATGCACACTGTACATTTTCATACCAGGAGTTTTGCCCATCTTTATTATTTTTAATGAGCAAGATCCCATTGATTCAACAGTAATATATGTGTCTATGTTTAAATCTTTGAATGGAATATAATATATTACAACTTGAGAAGTAAATATGTTGATGACAGCGTATTGTTATCAATGTAGAAGCAGTGTGTTGTCTTAATGTTGCAAATAAAACTCGATTGGACCAAGGTATATATGGTATCAATGTTATTATTTGCTGTAGTAGTAGTAGTGTATTTGCTTATTCCTCTTTGAATTTTTACTAAAAAATACCAAGGTAACGTTTCATGCTAATACTCACGTTTATTTAAAAAAAAAATTTATTATAAATTATTTATAATTAAAAAGTCCTGTGGTTTCACAAATCCATCTTTAAAAGTATGTTTTTTTCCTAAAGCTATGGAATTATGAAGATCATAAAATTTGAATGATAACTGCGAGATACGACACGTTTTTTGACTTCATGGGGACCTGCGCAGATCTATCTGCGAATGACATCACAAACCACGAAAACTCGCGATATTAAGTGTCGTTTCTCGATTCGTCTGCGCAGTGCCACATTAAATCAAACATTTATTCTGCAAAAAAAGACCAAGAAGACAAATATAAGGAAACGATGGGTTCCCATCCAAACGTAAAGCGAATCTTTAAAAAAAAAAAAATATGCGAATTAGGTGCGTTTCCATAAGTTGTTTGAGCGAATGACGGCCCGGTGTTATTGGGTAACCTAGCAACCAACAGTAAACAAAACAATGTACGCGTGGAAAATGGAGGCAGGACTGCATGTAGTCACAATGGGGCAAGTTATTAATGTATTTGCCGTGCAGCTTGTAATTGCCGAATGCTGTGCATAGAAGAAATGCAGACTTTTTATGAAGGCACTAGCAGCAAAGAATTGCGACGACGTCGAGCCCCATATAAGGTAAAGACAACTCTAGAGGAAACAGCTGGAGACGGTCAGTCACGTAGGTTTAATGTTCGCTAAGTCAGAATTAATTCGACAAATGCGTTTTTTTTTCGTCTACCATTATTCGCATGAATCAAAAACTACCTCAAGTGAGCAACAAAGTTTTTTTGCAAATCAAGGGATTTTTAATCGAAATTTAGCGTTTCCATCACTCGGTTTCGATGCGATACTTAATGTGCATAAAATCATGGTGATTGAAACATTGGCTTCTACTCATTTGGACAAAGAAACTGGGCAGCTTAGTGAATAGCATTGGGTTTCCATCCAAGCGTGAAGCGAATCTTTTCAAAATTCAAAAAAAGAAAAACAAAGAAATGCGAATTAGGTGCGTTTCCATCAAGTTGTTTGAGCGAATGACGGACGGTGGTAACCTAGCAACCAACAGTAAACAAAACAATGTACGCGTGGAAAATGGAGACAGGACTGGATGTAGTCACAGTGGGGCAAGTTATTAATGTATTTGTTGTGCAGTTTGTAATTACCAAACTGAATGCTGTTCATAGAAGAGGAAATGCAGACTTTTTATGCGCATAAAATCACGGTGATGGAAACATGGCTACCGTTGCCTCACATCAATGTTTCATCACCATGATTTTATACACATTTTGAAGTATCACATCAAAAACGAGTGATGGAAACGCCAAATTTCGATTAAAAATCTCTTAATTGGCAAAAAAATGTAAGCTCGCTTGAGGTGTTTTTTATTTATGCGAAAAAGAGTAAATGCGAATAATGGGAGATGAAAAAAATTATTTGGCGAATTAATTCTGACGTAGCAAACATTAAACGATACTGACAGTCTAGCTTTTTCCGCTGGAGTTGTCTTTACCTTATATGGGGCTCGACGTCATCGCAATGTCCTTGCTGCTAGTGCCTTCATGAAAAGTCTGCATTTCTTCTTCTGTGCACAGCATTCAGTTTGGCAATTACAAGTTATACGGCAAATACATTAATAAATAGACCCATTGTGACTACAAGCAGTGCTGTCTCCGTTTTCCACGCGTACATTGTTTTGTTTTATTGTTGGTTGCTAGGTTACCCAATACCACCGTCATTCGCTCAAACAACTTGATGGAAACGCGCCTGATTCGCATTTCTTTGTTTTTCTTTTTTTGCAAATTTTGAAAAGATTCGCATCACGTTTGGATGGAAACCGGATAGTTTCCTTATATTTGTCTCATTTGTCTTTTTTTTGCAGAATATATGTTTGACTTCATGGGGCACTGCGCAGGCGGATCAAGGAACGACACTTAAGTATCGCGAGAGTTTTCGTGGTTTGTAATGTCATTCGCAGATCCGCATGAAGTCGAAAAACGCGTCGTATCTCGCAGTCGTTTCTGGGGTTCGACGTCGATGCAATGTCCTTGCTGCTAGTGCCTTTATAAGAAATGCTGCATTTCTTCTTCTGTGCACAGCATTCAGTTTGGCTATTTACAAGCTGCACGGCCAATAAATTAATAACTTGCCCCATTGTAACTACATGTAGTCCTGTATCCATTTTCTACGCATACCTTGTTTTGTTTACTGTAGGTTACTAGGTTACCAATGCCACCACTCAAAAACTTGATGGAAACGCACCTAATTCGCATGTCTTTGTTTTTCTTTTTTGCGAAAAGATTCGTTTCACGTATGGATGGAAACCCAGTGTGGGTTTACTTCAGGTACTCTGTTTTCCTCACACAGTTCAAAAACATACAGGTTAGGTAAATTGGAGATGCCAGATTGTCCTTTCCAACTTGGCTTCTGTGTGGAGTTCTTTCCATGAATACCCATACGACAAATATATATATATATTATAATAATATTATTATTTTTTTACATATACACAAATATTTATTGAAATATGTTTACAAAAATGTATTTATGTATTTTTTGAAAATAAATATATTTTAAAGCATTTAAGTTTTGCATTTGGAAGAAATACTGTGCATGTTACAAACCTATAAACATTTTCAACAACAAAAATATGCTTTATATATACTTAATATATAATTTTATATTTTCTACATACTATCATTTAATATAATTTATACAAACGTTTATATTTTGGCCATAAAAAATATATTTTTTCGTTGAAAATAATTTTTTGCCGCTGAAATAGGCTACATTTTGAATGTTAATGAATGTTAAAACTAAATATATTTTCAAATTCAAAAATATATTTAGTTAAGCTTTACTTTCTACAAAATGTATTTTGCATATATTTAAATTATTATATTATAAATATATATATATAATTTTTTTTACATATTTTTGGCCAATGAAATGTATTTTTGCTGTATGGGTATGGTTATGCGTTAAGAAATCAACAAAGAACCTAATCTAGAAATATTTGATCAAGAAGGATCACCCTCTGTTACTGCTTTAGATTTTTTAGCATCACTGAGGTGACTAGAGGTCAGTCCACTTTCTGAACTTTTTAAAAGATGTTATTTCATATTAGTTGCTTCGGTTTCTAAAAATGCATTTGATGTTGCTACATCTACTCCTAAGCGGAACAAAAACTTTAATGTGGAGGGGGCGGTATAGAGCAGGGGTTTTCAAACTTTTTGTGTGTGTGGACCACTATTTGTAATCAAGAATTTTCGCGGACCACCTCATAATACTCATAATAAAATATGTCTACACAAAGACCTGAGTTTATCTGCACTTCTAAATAGGCTTACTAGCACTAAAACTTTAACTGGTCATCACATCAGTACAACAGATTCTTAAAACATATTCTTAAAAAATATATTTTTTTTAAATAAAATATATTCTTTTATATTTTATTTTCCCTTTACACGGACCACCTGCAGTACGCTCACGGACCACTTTGGGAATGGCAGGTATAGGGTATAAAAGTTAACAATGGATAAGTTTGTGACATGATACAGAAAGAAAACTGGAGATTTGAAGCCAGCAGAGATAACCAAGAAAGACCAGTGGACCTAATAAACCAAAAAGCCAGCCGAAAAGAAACTACGATGACTTTGTTAGAGACAAAATGCAAACAGTTGCATTATTATCTTTTTGAACAAAGTTTTATTTAATGTAAAGTGAAAATACATCTGCATGTTTATTTTCTCTATTGAAAGTGTTTAGTGTTGTTATGTTTTAAAATATGTGATTAAATAAACTACAACATTAAACTTAAATCCTAGTTGATATCAATTTTGTTGGGGCGATTGGGGAAAGGTGGGACTCGGACCCCTTCCCTACCTCCAAAGTGGGGAATGGCAGAAAAAGTTTGAGAAACACTGGTCTACCTGGACTCAGATGGTCAGACTGAAAGACCAGCTGACCCACCAGCTTTGCCAGGCTGGGAGGACCAGCTTAAACCAGCTAAAACCATCTAACAGCTTATGCTTATCCACTTTAGCCATAAAGCACTTATCTAAAAAAAATGTAGATTCAACTTGTCATGTTGTAACAACAATGTCAAAGTTTATATGCGTATGGGTTCTGTACACATTTCCTCATAATACAGTAGTTATTTATAATGAGTATCCCTGTGGTAAAATCACAGAAAGGCTTCAGTTATCCTGATGTCATTTTACCACTAGAGGGTGTCCTTTGGCATTTTTCGTCATGTTATTATTTATCTTGGCTGACATGATTTATAAACATTTTTGACACATCAGAATTTTAAAATGTCATTATAAAAAGACACACCTGATGTTTTAGTAAATAGTTATCAGATGCTGTTATCCGCAGCAGACTTTCTAGAAAATATGCGGGACATTCTACAAAAAGCAAGTATATATTTCATAATTGAATATTAAAACATGATTTTCTGTCAAAAACATTCGACGTCATTATTTACATATTTTTAATATGTCCGAACTTGATCTGTTGTGGTCTTGTAAGGACCAGAGTACGAAAAAGCTTTGGGGAACTTGCCAAACTCCAGAGACTATGGGGGCGGAGACTTAACAAGGTTCCCTGAATTTACGTTCTCCGGTGGGTGGAAGAAGCATGCGTCTTTTTTAAGTTAACCCACATTTTTTCAATTATTTTGGTGATTCACATTTTTTGAAAGATACCAGAAACAATACTTTTTGAAAACAATATGTTTTCATTTCAGAGTCTTAACTTTCTTACTTGTTTGATATCTAAGAATGATTCATTTATGAGATGGGTCATTACAAATAGATCTTATTTTAGCAGTGACTCCAAAAAGTTGTTTGTACATTTCAACATTGCTTCTTTTATCAAACATTACGGCCATTGAAAATGACACAAGCCCCATAAAAAAGTCTCCAGGGGGCGAGCACTTTTCTCCCTATACCGTGATGTCTCCTCCCACCTCATACATATTCATGAGCAAAGTTGCCTGCGTGCCGTTACGCTGTGACGACATGGAAGAACTGCGGGTCCCGATTGCTGCAGCCGCTTGTCATTGTGACGAAGATTGGCACTGAGGTAAGCTGTCACTCAAAATCTTCTTTTCCGACTCCCTATCAATCAGGCGATCTCGGCCGCGCGCTGAATCCCATTCGGCTCGTGAGATCGCGTTTGAGCGGCAAGCGCGCAGTCTGGACGCTTTTTGGCTGAAATATGATGTTTGGACGGCGGTTTCGGGGCAGATTTTCTGGCTCGACACACAGTCGAGGCCCAGCTCTCTTTTTTTAATGATCTTTTGTAGAGGCGCGAATGGCGGCTGCGCTGGTGGGGAGGGATAGCCCCGTGTCTCTTAGATTGATTGATAGGCGATTATGGGCAGGCTTTTTATTATATTTAAAGGGACAGAGTCGATATTTTTGTGAGTCTGCGAAACCGTTTTAGCGGTTAAGCGGCAGATGTTTTCCATTATGGGGTATGATGTGTACCATAGTTGTATATGAAAGCAGTCAGATGTTCAAATAGTTATATAACGCCTCGAATGTAAACACTGATAGTGATAAGAACAAATTGGCAACGGTTTTTAGACCACAGGCTCAGTACAAACATGGCGCCTACAGTAATAGAGAGGAAAGATATACAGTGCGATACATTTGTGACTAAAAAAATAACACTAGCTGTAGATTTAGGACCAGAACTGACAATACGAGAACCGAAAATGAATAAACAAGTCGATTTTGGCTAAAAACGCATGTGTTTTTAATATTCCTCTCCCAATTCAAGGTGAAGCAATCATCTTAAGTCATGTTGCAGTGCAGACATTACGGTATTATTTAGCGACGTTACTATTTATATTGCAAACTGTATTTGTCTGACAGAGTTGTTTATCTAATTTCACATAACGTTACACGTTTATTTTGACGTAATTAAATGTCACTTTTATTCACTTGCTGAAATATATATAAAAAAATAACAACATTTTGAGTCAACGTGCATACAGAAAATGTAATAAAAACTAGAAATGGCTGATAAGGATAGATCAATAAGTGTGCCCATAATCCAATTTAAAATTAATAATAATAATCATAACTATCAATAATGGTAAATGCGGAGTTAATTTTAGTAATGACACAAAGGGTAATTACGACTCTAAATCTGCCAAATGGGCATGGTTAATTTTTAAAATAGCTAATTAATGTTCAACATTAAATATTAAATAAAATTATAGTCTTTGGTTTCTCATTATACATGCAATTATCCATTGAATACACAAAAAATATCCAGGTTTTGTATTATTGTGTTTGTCATTCGTCATTATGGGTGTACTGGAGTCTTTGACATTAAATAAAGAGTAAAGGGTATTTCATGTTCCCGTTCAGTTTACACAAATAAATGTGTTTGTTCTGGCTGTGTCAGGTGTTGTGGTGCTGAAGTTCAGCTGTATAGAATGCCCAAGCGTTGTCCACGGCAACAGTAACTATGATGACATCTCCATCAGTGTCCATGGAGGATTACCAGGAGGCTGAACAGGTTTGTGTTGTCATAGAGCCTACTGCCTCTTTATAGTGTTTTACACTATATGTTTTAATTTTTGCTTTTGCGATGATACGAACAATAATAACAAAAAATCAAAACGCTGAGGGACGGTTTCCCGGACAGGTCTTATTCTAGTCCCAGATTAAAATGCATGTTTGCGCTGCTTTAATTTAAAAACAACTTGTCCTGATTAATTTTAACATATTTTGTTGACATTGCTTTGTCTTAAGATGCACCCATGTAGTGTTTTTTGTAAGGTATGTTTAACTTAAACCCTGTCTGGGATACTGCCCCTTAAAGTGATAGTTCAGTAAAAAATCTACTCATCCTCAAGCCATCCAAGATGCGTATGTCCATAATTTTTCAGACAAACAAAATTTGAGTTGTTTTAGTAAATGTCCTGGACTGACTTTTCCTTTATAAGCGGTAGAAAACAGTGTCCAAAACAGAGTTTTTTTCAAGCACCAAAAATAGGTAATCCACAAAGCGCCAGGAGGTTAATAAAGATCTTCTGATGGTAATCGATGCGATTTTGTAAGAAAAATATCCATATTTAAACGTTTATAAACTATAATTACTAGCTTTATATATACAGCGGAGAAAATAAGTATTTGACACATCAGCATTTTTATCAGTAAGGGGATTTCTAAGTGGGCTATTGACACAAAATTTCCACCAGATGTAGCCATCAAGCCAAATATTGAATTCATATAAAGAAATCAGAACATTTAAGTTTACAAGTTGAGTCATAATAAATAAAGTTAAATGACACAGGGAAGAAGTATTGGACACACTTTATTTAAACACAATTCATTTTGTGTCAACAGCCCACTTAGAAATTCCCTTACTAAAAAAAAATGCTGATGTGTCAAATACTTATTTTCCCCGCTGTATATACTTATACATGTGTGTTCTTGCAGCTCAGCTAGTAGAGCACTGCGTTAGCTTGGTTGTGGATTTGATAAACATTGTGAAATGTGCCTTAAATGCACCGTAAGTCATTTGAATAAAAATGTCTGCCAAATGCATAAATGTTAATGCAATTAATGGAACTATATTAAAGGGATAGATGACCCAAAAATGAACACAAAAGAAAATATTTTGATAAATGATATAAGCACACAGCTCGTAGAAACCATTGACTTTCATAGTAGGAAAACAAATACTATGGAAGTATTGTGAAGATATTTTCATAAAATTCCATATAATTCGTTTTCCTACTATGGAAGTCAATGGTTTCCGCCAGCTGTGTCCTTATCATAATTTATCAAAATATCTTATTTTGTGTTCATCAGAAAAAAAGAAATTCATACAGGTTTAAAACAACACGAGGATGAGAAAATTATGACAGAATTTAGATTTTTGGGTGGTTGTCAAACTTTTTCAGTGTGTGGCCCCCCTTGGGTACCGTGCATTCCTTTGTGCCCCCCCCCAATGAAAATTTATGACAAAAAAACAGTTCTTAATCTTAACATTTTAATTAAACAAAACATTAAATGATACAAAGTAGCCTTATTTTTGTAGGTTTAATTACACAGAATTCCTGATAAATAAAAAAAAAAAATTCTAAATGTCATAAAACTGGGGCCCCCTGGGGGTCCCGGCCCCCAGTTTGAGAACCACTAAACCATCTTTACACGTTTTTTATAGGAAAGACTACTAATAATTTGTTCACTTTATATTTTGGACATATATGTTTTAACTGTGTAAATAAAGTGATAAAACATCTTTGCAACCAGTTAAATCAATAAACTTGTTTGTTAACATCCATCTCTGTTTCTTGTGAATCCTTCGAACTCTGACCTCTGCGGTATCGGATGGAGAGATAGACAGAGACTCGAGACTAACTCGAGATTTTCTGGCAGTCGTAAAATATTTTTATCATTTCTCCCATTTCAATCAACGCTATTGTTGTATCCATCACATGCATTCAATCATGTGAGCCTGTCCAAGTATTAAGTAAAAAGAAAAAATATGTAGAAGGATACAAACAGAACTATGGGTAAATAGCTCATTGTTAAGATATATTTTCATTTTATTATTACATTTCTACTGTATAAGCTCTATGTATAATAATAATAAAAATGTTAAATACAGTTTCCCGGACAGGATTTAGATGAATACAGGACTAGGCCTTAGTTATATTGGGACTTTTAAGTAGTTTTTACTAACAAACCTTACAAAAAACAATACTGGTGTGCATCTTGAGACCAAAACAATGGCCCTGATTTATTTTAAGATATGTCAATGCAAGTTGTTTTTGAATTACGGCAGCTCAAACATGCATTTAAGTCTGAGACTAGGATAAACCCTATCGGGGAAACCTTTTCTATATTTCCCAAAACTAATGTCAAAAAACCGCACAATTAAATCTGTTGAACTTTTCTAAATGCGTCAGTCAAAGAATAGATTTAAAAGGGAAGCTTTGTGAAAATCATGTTTCATTACATGTCTATTTCACCCGGAGGTTTTGCTTTGAAAGAGATGCTGTGTATCTCTGCGCCCCGCACACGGCGTTACAGCCCCAAGACACGGCGGCTGACATCTCTAACTTTCACGTACCTCATGTGGCTCAGACATACTGACCTCAGCATCTTTCCCGTTTGCTTCGACACTCTTCTAATACAGATGCAAGTAGGTGAAAAGGCAGAGGAGAGGCTGGAGGAAGAGGAGGAGGAGACAGGAGAAGAGGAGGGCAGCTCGGCACTATCTGAGCCACAAACTCCTATGGAGGTCTACAAGACAGCCATTTACAGGTAACAAAGGTTCTTTAGCTTTTTTTCAATATTTCATCTTTTGCTCTCACTTAACACATTTGTGTTAAAATAGCCGATGTTTTGAATCGTGTCTTTTGTTTACTGTAGACACCCGTTGTTCCCTTTGCTGGCGCTGCTTTTTGAAAAATGCGAGCAGTCCACCCAGAGCTCAGAATGCGTCACCTCGGCCAGTTTCGACGTGGACATCGAAAACTTTGTACGAAACCAGGAGAAAGAAGGCAAGGCTTTCTTCAGTGAGGACCCCGATTTGGACAATCTGGTAAGTACTCCATTCTCAAAAAGGGATAGTTGACCCAAAAATAAAAATTCTGTAAGTGAAAATCATTTACTCACCATGATGTCGTTCTAAACCTCTATGAGTTTCTTCTGTTGAACACGAAAAAAGATTTATATATTTTTTTATAAATGATGGTAACCCCACAGTTGATGGTACCCATATTAGGATATATTAATACTATGGAAGTCAATGGGTGTGTCAACTGTGTGCTTAAAGGTAAACACCACAGTTTTTCAATGTTTTACTATGTTCTTACCTCAACTTAGACAAATTAATACATACCTATCTTTTTTCAATGCATGCTCTTAATCTTTGTACAGCGCGTCGTGAATGTGTTAGCATTTAGCCTAGCCCCATTCATTCCTTAGGATCCAAACAGGGATGACTTTAGAAAACACTTCCATGTTTTCCCTATTTAAAGACTGTTACATGAGTAGTTACATGAGTAAGTATGGTGGCACAAAATAAAACGTGGATATAAACTATATTGTATGGTGAAACAGCACTTAGTTTGCAGCACTTCGACCTCGGCGCGTAGTAACATCATCACGACTACTCTCCCTCTCGCTCAAACTTCTGCCAATATTACTTCACCTGAGGTCGAAGTGCTGCCAACTAAGTGCTCTTCCACCATACAATATAGTTCTCATTTTTTATCAACTTAAAAAATCACCACGTTTTATTTTGAGCCACCATATTTACTCATGTAACAGTCTTTAAATAGGGAAAACATGGAAGTGTTTGGTGGCTTCTAAATTTATCCCTGTTTGGATCCTAAGGAATGAATGGGGCTAGGCTAAATGCTAACACATTCACGACGCACTGTACAAAGATTAAGTGCACGCATTGAGAAAAGTTCGGTATGTAATTTGACTAAGTTGAGGTAAGAACATAGTAAAATATTGAAAAACAGTGGTTTCATTCATTTAAATATTTTCTTCTCAACATTTTGATGATTTCTAAGCTGACGTTGACCGTATTGTACTTTCTCACTGGGTTCAGATGGTAAAGGCCATCCAGGTGTTGCGGATTCACCTGCTGGAGCTGGAGAAGGTGAACGACCTGTGTAAAGATTTCTGCAGCCGCTACATCGCCTGCCTCAAGACCAAGATGAACAGCGAAACTCTGCTTAGCGGGGAGCCAGGAAGCCCCTACTCCCCAACACAGACACAGGTACCTGCAGGTACCTTAAAACTGCCCGTAGTCTTCACAAAGTCCCTTTATCGAGAAAATAAATGTTGTTTGTTTATTTACTCCTCTCAGCTCCCAAGCTCCTTCTCTGGAGCTGTGAGTCCTCAAGGTATCGTAGTGCCTGCGTCGGCTCTACAGCAGGGCAATGTTACGGTTACTGCTGTAAACCCAACACAAGTTGTGTCAGGTGTGTGTTTTTTACATTTTCACATCTTGCATCACTCATTTGAACGTACGGTATATTAATGGTGTACATGTTGTTGTTGTTTGTCCAGGTGGCACTGTATATCAGCCCGTGACGGTTGTTACTCCGCAGGGGCAGGTGGTCACGCAAACTCTGTCACCTGGGACAATACGTATACAGAACTCACAGGTGAGAGACGTCTCTTAATAAACACAGTTGTTGATTGGATGCACGTCTCTGATGATGGATCTTTTTACAGGATTTAGATATAAAAAACAATATCAGGTGTGCTGATATGTTCTGTGAATGTGTTTTTGTTGCTGGTCATGTGTTGTTTTGCAATATTACAATGATATGAGATGATTGGCATTAGCAGATTGGATTATGTTATAGGATTATTAGCATTAGCATAAATACACTCTCTGGTTTTCATGACTTTCCATAGACATAATGACTTTTATACTGTACAAACTGTATTTGCTTGCCTTAACCTAACCCCTAACCCTTACAAAAAATTTACAATAAACATAATTTAGTTTGATTTATATGTTTTTCCTCATGAGGACCAAAAATGTCCCCACAATATTTTAATAAAGACATCTGAATTTGTTGAATTTAGCCAAACCTGTACACCCGCATTATTGACAGTTTTATTTTTTTGCCTACAGCTTCAGCTCCAGTTGAACCAGGATCTGAGTTTTTTCAGTCAGGACGACAGCTCATCTAAGGCCAAGAGAGGCATTCTGCCCAAACACGCCACTAATGTCATGCGATCTTGGCTCTTCCAGCACATTGGCGTAAGTCAGACTCACATTTTTACACACCAAAACTATTCACACTAAGTATTTAGGTTAATATTCAGTGCATTAAGTATCCCTAAACAGACAAACTGTTTAACAGACGACAACATGTTTGTCCTGTGGCAGCTACCGTAGCTTCTCATTGCGTTTCAAAATTGACGGTGGTTGCAATTCCCAATCTCAACGCTAGATGCCACTAAAACCCCCACATTTCACCTTTAAGTGTTTGAAAGTACAGTCATCATGTGTAAAACAAAAGAAGCCGGGACTCGTACTTGGGTCGACAAACACGTGTCTGCGCTACATGTCGGAGAACTGTCCACTACTGCAGTGGCTCTCGACAAAAAGTGATATTTTTATGTAAAATGTTTAACCTCATTTAAGATCAGATCTTATATCTTTTCCTTTCAGCACCCTTATCCTACAGAAGATGAGAAGAAACAGATTGCCTTGCAGACCAACCTGACCCTCCTTCAAGTTAACAACTGGTGTGTTTTCAGAATAAAGTAGAAAAGACGCATTCCTGATATTCCAATTGCTTAGTGTACATGTATGAATAACCTCCCAATTTTCCCAGGTTTATTAATGCACGGAGACGGATCCTCCAGCCCATGTTAGACGCCAGCTCTTCAGACACGCCCAAGAACAAAAAGAAGACACCCCAGACACGCCCCCTTCAGCGTTTCTGGCCCAACTCCCTCGCCTCCTCCGTCTCCCAGCAAGAAGTTACAATGGAAGACGGTGCGCAAATACAAACACCACAGATCAGAAACATTTATGTTAACTCTTTCCCCGCCATTGACGAGTTATCTCGTCAATTAAGAGAAAACATTTGCATAAAAACGTACCCAATTGATAAAAAACGGAAGCAAAAGCTTTATTTACTAATTTTAAACTCCGTGTATGTTTTGATAATCGTCTGAATCTGATATCTAACAAAATTCCTTCACAAAAATGCAATTATTTCAGCTTTTTGCTAAAAAAAGTATTTTATTTTAAGAAAAATACACATATTTAAGAGTTTATAAGCAGAGAAAAAATATAGATAGGATGAAAAAAAATCCCGTTTTGTTTGTTTGTTGATTGTTTGTTTGAAAGCAGAGGGTCTGTTCTTTCATTTGATATATTTGTATGTTTATATATTTTAAAAGAACATTTTCCTAAAAGGCATTTTGTAAAACTTTGTGAAAATCACAAAAAATGCTGGCGGGCAATTTAAAAAAAAAATGCCTGGCAGGGAATGAGTTAAAATTAATTTTTTTCTGCCTAGCTAGCTAGCTAACATAGTTTGTGTAGTGTCATGTGACATAGTGTGTAGTAGTATCATCCTATTGAAAAAGACATTCAGGATTCCCATTAGGAATTAAATCTCAATTTCTCTTAGACAGCAATGAGATTAAATGGTGAGCCTAACTTAAACTAAATTTGGAACAGATTTAAATTTTTGTGAACTGTCTGGACATCTGGACACACCTTATGAAACCGAGACGGTCTGAAGTAGACACATGTGTTTGATCATCCTACCAAATCCCAATTATGCGCATTACATAATTCATAATATGAGGTTGTGAATGCATTATGTCTAATTATATAATTGCAGCAACTAGCATTAATAAAAGGCAATGCTTGTTTGTTTTATATCATACTCAGGTACCACCGTAACAGTAGGTGTGGGGGAGGACGGCCTGCAGACGCTCACATCAGATGGAGCAACGCTGGCCATGCAGCAGGTCATGATGGGAGGTCACAGCGAGGACGACGATGAAGACGACGACGAAGATGACGACGACAGCGATCCTTCTCACTCCGACATGACCAGGCTGGGCCTGGAGACCAGCGACTCACTGTAGTAGGACTGAACATTTGAACATGCACACACAAACACTCATTTAGGATCATTTCAGAGCACTAAGGTGGAGAAATTAAAGAAAGAGAGAGAGAGACACACCTCGGCTGATTTGTTGAATACTTTCTCAAGTTGTCAAACAGCTTGCTCGAAGTAGAGAAACGGCTTAAAGCCACACACAAAGTGAAAAGCACAAGCACGCAGTCAAAATCTCTCACAGGCATCATTTCAATCGCAAGAACTGCGACGCAGTTAGCCGAGTGCACTTTTTGTATAATAGTGTAAACTAAAGCATTCAAAGCACAGTTTAAAAGAAGCTATAGGGAAAATGTCAATGCTGAATGATGATTTGGCTGTATTTACCCTCATCGGTTTTATGACAATGAGATGTCGTCTCTTGCATGCCTGTGTTTGCGTTCATTACCAGGCACTAGAAAAAGAAGGAACTATTTTTATAGTACAGTGTCAAAAATGATCGTGCCAATTTTTCTTTTGTTTTGCTCTGGTTTGCAATGTTTTGTAAGGAGTATTTATGTATAAAAAAGACAAAAAATCGACTTTTAATGTGGTCGCCCTGTTTTTTGGGGTTTCGGTTGCCGTAACTACTTAGTACAAAGTACAAAGAAAGAGATTTTGCAAAGTTATCCACTGAAGGCGAAGACTCGAAAGCCTTACATTTTTACATTTCTAATGTGAGACGTTGCGAACATCACATCAAACTGACCAGCGATGTCACTTCCTGTGCAATCGAGATGGAAGCGAGGAACGCTTGCCAGGTTGTGATAATATTTATGACATTTAATGCCTGTAATTATTGTGTGAGAATGATATATTACTTTATGAAGGTGATTGCTTTTTTAATTATTAAATTGCAAAAAAAAGTTGATGCTGTAACACCTTCATCTCAAACATTTATGATTTTATGAGTTGTCATAGACAGTTTCGGATGTTTTGTCATTGTAAGAAACATGTTCTTGACCACAAGTGGTGGGGTCATTTTCTCAATATCTTAAGACTGCATGATTTTTTCTTTATTATTGTATAGAAGCGTATAATATTTTGGGGGGAAGTGCTATATGCCCACAACAGACTACACAAATCATTTCATACAGTAAGTGTTATATTTCATCAAGTTAAAAAAACATCAATACAGGTTTTTGCATTTTATTTTAAAGGATTAGTCAATAAAAAAAAAAAATTCCAGATAATTTACTCACCACCATGTCATCCAAAATGTTGATGTCTTTCTTTGTTCAGTCGAGAAGAAATTATGTTTTTTGAGGAAAAAATTCCAGGATTTTTCTCATTTTAATGGACTTTAATGGACCCCAACACTTAACAGTTTTAATGCAGTTTAAAATTGCAGTTTCAAAGGACTCTAAATGATCTCAAACAAGGCATAAGGGTCTTATCTAGCGAAACAATTGTCAGTTTTGGCAGCGCGACCTCACGTCAAGAGGTCACGGATGACGTATGCGAAACTCCGCCCCAGTGTTTACAAGTGTGGAGAAAGAGGACCGTTCTGCTTTGTTGTATGTTGAATGATACTAATTAATGTCTTTGTGTCAGTTTATTGTTTAAAATGGTCCGCAAATGTGCGTTTCATATATGTAGCATGTGACCTCATTACGCAATTGAGGTCGTGCTGCCGCGTCACACAACCGGAGGAAGACGAGAAGTTGTGGTTTAAAAGTGCATATTTTTTATTTTTCTTGACAAAAATGACAATCATTTTGATAGATAAGACCCTTGTGCCTAGTTTGAGATCGTTTAGAGTCCTGTGAAACTGCAATTTTAAACTGCATTAAAACTGTTAAGTGTTGGGGTCCATTAAAGTCCATTAAAATGAGAAAATCTTGGAATGTTTTCCTCAAAAAAAAAAAAATTCTTCTCGACTGAACAAAGAAAGACGTCTACATTTTGGATGACATGGTGGTGAGTAAATTATCTGGATTTTTTTTTAGAAAATTGACTAATCCTTTAAGGTTAAAGGAATAATTCATCAAAAAATGAATAATTTTCTCATCCTCATGTTGTTTTAAACCTGTAAGAGTTTTTTTATTTTGATAAACACAAAATAAGATATTTTGATAAATGATGGTAAGCACACATTGCCTTCCATAGTAGGAAAACAGTATTTTGATAAATAATTAAGAAGATTTTTAATTAATGATGGTAAGCACACAGTTGACGGTACCCATTGAATTCCATCGTATTTGTTTTTTCTACTATGGAAGTCAATGGTTACCATCCGCCTTGTGCTTACCATCATTAATTAAAATATCTTCTTCATTATTTATCAAAATATCTTCTTTTGTGTTTATCAGAAAAAATAAATTTTCTTTACAGGTTTAAAACAACAAGATAATGACAGGATTTTAATTTTTGGGTGAATATCCCTTTAAAATCTTCCTTAAAAGATGCCACTAAAATGTTCACACACACAAATACAGTATATATATTCAGATTGATTGTTATTTAGGATATTCAGTATGTGCTTTAGGCTGTCTATTCTGAGTGGCTTTTCATTGCAAGCATTAGTCTTGTGATGGCATCAGTCATATGAAACCCGAAACACAGTCCGTTAGCTTAGCATGGGGGGTAAACGCTGCACTGTGGGCTTTGAGCATTTTTCTCTTTGCTTATATAAACGCTTCTCTCTCACACAAACACAGATTTGCCTTTCAGACTCTTTGTTTTGTAATAAAGAACACTGTACCTGAGGAACATTTTGTTGCGTTTTATTTTGTTTGATTTGAACATAACCTTCACAGAGTCAGTCTGGTGCTGCACACACAAATAAATGATTTGAGTCGGGCGTAAAATTCTAATGGAGTTCAAAGAAAGTGGAACAAAACATTTTTGGCCAAGTTTATTATTATTATTGGTCTGTTTGACTATATCTTTATTTCTAAAAACATGTTTTGTGAACTAAATACATAAACAAAGTAGATCATACTGTAGACATTCTGGAAAAGCACAATAGAGAGTGAATGTAACATGACATTAACTAACTTTCGCAAATCTGTGTGTTCATCTTTGGCCTTAAATACAAAACACATCAAGAGCAATGTGTAATAAACTTGAATAAATAAATAAATAAAGTGCAATAAATATTAAAACATTTTTACAAGAAATTGAAATAATAAAATGATTTCACAATGATTTAAAATCTCTGTTTCAGTACATTTTCTTACAGATATCATGGAATCACAATATGTGTATAATATTACACCTAAATAATAAGTTTGAACAATACATTCATCAAACTATACAGTGGGTAAAATAACCCATAAGGCAAAAAAAACCCATAAAATATTAAACATAAAATTTTAAAATATTTAGAAAATGGTCAAAAATATATTTGTTGATATATATTTAGGAATATGTTTACAATAATAGATTTTTAATTATTTTTGGCCATTTATTGTATATTTTAAAATATATATCAAAGTAAATAAATTTTAAAGCATTAAAAATATATTTAGCCCTCATATATTTGAATAAGGAAATATTGGAAAAAAACGTTTATGTTACAAACCTGTAAACATAACAGGTTTGAAAAGGTTTAAATTAAATATATTTTCAACTTAAAAAGTAAACTTTATAAAATGTACTTGTATTTAGCATGCATTTAAAATATATTTAGGCAAAAAAAAATTTTTTTGCCATATGGGATGTAAAATTGGAAATGCTTTAAATACATTTTGGAATTATATATTGATATATGAAGGTTTAAACGAAATATATTTCCAAATTAGAAAATATGTTCAGTTGAGCATAACATTATACAAAATGTATTAAGCATTTATTTAAAATATATTTTTGCCGAATGGGAAGTATTGAACACATTACAGTTTTTCTTAGTTAACATATTCCTAAAGGTGCTCCTGATATGAAATTTTCACCAGATGTTGGTGGTAACAACCCATACGATCCACAGATTCAAAGAAATCAAACCATAGATGTAAGTTATGTGTAATCATATGACACAGGGAAAAGTATTGAACACTCATACCGAAATGATTACAAAAGCCTTTGTTGGTAATGAAAGCTTCAAGATGCCTCCTGTATGGAGAAACTAGCTGCATGCATTGCTCAGGTCAGGTGTGATTTTGACCCATTCTTTTACACAAACAGTCTTCAAAACTTTAAGGTTCTGGGCCTCTTTTATAAATTCTGATCTTTAGTTCTTTCCATAGATTTTCAATTGGCATGCTGTTTGCTGTGACCATTTTTTAATGAAGGAGAGCATGAACCATTTGATATTTGAGATCTCAATTGACTCTGTCGACTATGTGACGTGAAAGTCAGCACTCGGCACATGATCATTTCAAACCTGTTTACAAGAAGAATGCTCTTGTTAGGTTTAATAAAAAGTTATATTTACATTACGTTATGAAGTGCTAAATTATAATGAGAATGTATTAACACAATTTTTTTTCTACAACAATAATATATGTAATGTATATACAAAATATAATTCTATCTTGGCATGTGCTTTATCTGGTTCATGTTGGTCCAGTTTAATTTAGAGGACTTTGGCGTTTTTAATTTTTTTTTTTAAACTTGCAATTTTGTAATATTTACAGCTTAAATTCTGTAATTTTTTTTTTAAACATTTAAAATTATTCAGCAGATATTAAAAAAAATCTGTCGGGCCCTGGTAAATAATCACTTGGGACTAAACCAGCTATTATTATTTGTCCTGGCAAGGGACAGGATTGCTTTTTTTATTACTGACTGTCTTTGCTTTCTATGCCTTTTTGCAACTCCTTTTCTTCAGGGGTCCAATACTTATGTCTTTGTTTTTTTTTATTATTACCCATTACTTAATTTATAGACACACCTAAGGTTGTTTGCATGTGTGGATTGCATTGGTTGTTACCATCATCTGCTGAAATGTTCTTGTCAAAAGCACCTTTAGAAGTATATTTACAAAAAAATAAAAAAAAGGTGACAATACTTATTTTACCCATTGTATATGCATTTAAGTTCTTACAGTGTATCTAAATCTCTCCATAACATGTGGACTGTGTCCGATAACTGCGACATACTGTAATTTCCCTTGTAAAAGCCACACATGGCTGCTGAGTCGAGCAAGATGTTCAAAATGTCCCAGGATAACCATCCTTAAAGATCCTCTTCTTTCTATTACAACCGAAACAAACCAGAAAGCAGATTTGCAAGGGAAATCAGACTTCAAATGATATAAGGAAACTAGCTGTCAATCATTTGGTATATTACAGGTTGTTGACCTCGAGTTAGTTGACAAGTTGCCACTAGAGGTCTCTGCACTACCAAAAATGGTTTCAAACATAGAGGAAGACGTTGATGATGGTATTCATCATCACACATGAACCCATTTTTATCAATGATTTGTTGAAACAGCTGGGATGCATAGTTAATGAAAGACTCAATCCAAATATAAAAACAGCACATGAATTAAGGAATAAGAACGCAGTTTAGCTGCAAAACGTGAATGACACCAGATCTCCTTTAACACACTGTCCTTAGGTGTGATACTGTTCATTTATTCATAAGCAAAGCGTGTGCCGTTACTTATCAGCCTTCGTCCTGTGATTTAAGGTGAGTTTACTTTATCTTAGATTTGCAGATGTTATTAAAGGGATAGTTCACCTAAAATAACAATTTTGTCATCATTTACTCACCATCATGTCTTTGTTATGATAAACACAAAAGAAGATATTTTGAGCCATGCTGCGATATTTTGAGCATTTTTGCTTTTTTCAATATATAGCAAGTCAATGGTGCTTCTGTTTCCTGCTTAAATACAAAAATGTTTTGTGTTCATCATAACAAAGAAATATATACAGGTTTGTAACAACATTTGTAACAGAATTTTCATTTTTGGGTGAACTGTCCCTTTAAATATTCATTTCTGTAAAAAAATTCAATAACCAAACACGACTGATTTTACCTCCATCTGTTGATGAATCCACGTGAGACTGTGAGTTATGCTCGTGTAAACGCCCGGTTTGTTTTTCTGTCCGCAGCTCTGAGCATTGCTGGCTGCTCCCGCCAACGTCCACACCGACCCCCGGCATGCCAGTGGCCCTCCGCTGTCCCCCTTCAGACACAAAGGAACTGGGTTGTAACAAGGTGCAATACATTTAAGTTTAGTATACTAAAGTGTTTAGTAGCAAGCTTTGCACCTGACATGTACCAGCGCCACCCTGCAAATATCCTGCGCAGATGTTCCACGAGGTGAGACCCGGCCTGCGGCATTTATGCTTGGAGATTAAAGGCACCTGAGCCGTCTGTAGCGATATACTGGACTCTCCTACACAACATACAGTACACAGGTACAGTTAACTGCATACATAGCTTACATTTAAAGGTGCCTCGCGTTGACAACCTGAGAGTCATTTAAAGGAAAACACCACAGTTTTTCAATATTTTACTATGTTCTTACCTCAATTTAGTCAAATTAATACATACCTATCTTTATTCAATGTGTGCACTTAATCTTTGTACAACGCGTCGTGAATGTGTTAGCATTTAGCCTAGCCCCATTCATTCCTTAGGATCCAAACAGGGATGGATTTAGAAGCCACCAAACACTTCCATGTTTTCCCTATTTAAAGACTGTTACATGAGTAGTTACAGGAGTAAGTATGGTGGCACAAAATAAAACGTGGTGATTTTTTAAGCGGATAAAAAATGAGAACTATATTGTATGGTGGAAGAGCACTTAGTTTGTAACACTTTGACCTCGGCGTGAAGTAACATCATCACTTCTGACTACTCCCCCTCTCGCTCAAACTTCTGTCAGTATTACTGTGCCCGAGGTTGAAGGGCTGCAAACTTAGTGCTCTTAATTATTAATAAGTCTAAGTTGAGGTAAGAACATAGTAAAATATTGTTTTCCTTTAATGTTGTCAATTTTTTTATGACCTTGCACTTTAAAGTAAAATCTGATTTTAGTATAGTATAAACTGACCACCATCCGTTGTGGCTCCCCAGCCTGAGATCACACACATCTGTCCTGCCTCAAAGGTCTCGCCATAACTCGGCAAACAAATGGGAGCCAGGTGATCTGAGTCTAGAGATACAAAGAGTTCATTTCAGAGCCTATCATACTAACTTATATTGCTATTTAAGTATTTATTTATAGAAATGTTTTAATGGCACAAAACAAACTCTTACCATTAAATGACAGAGGCACCTTTAGCTTTATGAGCGCAATGTCGTAACTAAGTCTCTCTCGCTTGTAGTTGGCATTGTAGATTATTTTCTCCACAGACGCAGCTCCCAATCCACTCACAGGTTGATCTAATATCCCAGCATGCACTGCCCATAACGCCGGCTGAGCAAAACTAGAAACAAAAAGGTAACTATGAAGACATTTCTCATTACTTAAAGGAAAACACCACAGTTTTTCAATATTTTACAATATTCTTACCCCAACTTAGATGAATTCATACATACCTATCTTTTAACAATGCGTGCACTTAATCTTTGTACAGCACGTCGTGAATGTGTTAGCATTTTAGCCTAGCCCCATTCATTCCTTAGGATCCAAACAGGGATGAATTTAGAAGCAACCAAACAATGCCATGTTTTCCCTATTTAAAGACACATGAGATAAAAGGATAAAAACGAGAACTATATTATATGGCGGAAGAGCACTTAGTTTGCAGCACTTCAACCTCGGGGCGCAGTAACATCGTCACTCCTGACTACTCCCCCTCTCGCTCAAACTTCTGTCAATATTACTGCACCCAAGGTCAAAGTGCTGCAAACTAAGTTCTCTTCCGCCATACAATATAGTTCTCATTTTTTATCAACTTAAAAAATCACCACGTTTTATTTTGTGTCACCATACTTACTGGTGTAACTACTCACGTAACAGTCTTTAAATAGGGAAACATGGAAGTGTTTGGTGGCTTCTAAATTCATCCCTGTTTGGATCCTAAGGAATGAATGGGGCTAGGCTAAATGCTAACACATTCACGACGCACTGTACAAAGATTAAGTGCACGCATTGAAAAAAGATAGGTATGTATTCATTTGTCTAAGTTGAGGTAAGAACATAGTAAAATATTAATAAATGGTGCTGTAAAATTGCAAATTTTTAATGTTTGCCTCTGTGGCGCCATCTCTGTTTGAAACATAAAATTGCAAGTTACTTGTAGAGTTATTTTTTATGTGTGTGATGAAGTCAAACTAGAAATGAATCATTAAATCATTAGTATAAGCTTACAGTACATTCACACGTGGCGTAAGCGTTAACGCTTGACGGAAGGCGTGTCTGAAGCGTGGCTAATTCTAGTGGCCGCAACACATGCTCCTCTGTTCTCAGGTCTGTTTTTAATTACTTGCAGTGATTTTTTTATTGTGTGTATGCATAGAATTGAATATAAAATGTCTTTTGTGATATGAAAGTGGCATATTTTGAATCTTGTTTGGCCATTTGGATATTTTTGGGCTAGTTTTGTAACGCAGACCTGGCAACCCTAACATTTATGAACATTGTCACTGCTGTGTAAATGTATATGCTGCATCTAAGGAAATTAAACAGAAGTTTAACAGCATTAAGGTTTAGTGCCAGACCACGTATCGTGTTGGACTCACCCGTACACACAGTGAGCAGCAGTAAGTATCCAGCTGTCACTTATGATTGATCCTCCACAGATATGCTGATTCTGGTAATATAAGCTGACCTGCCATGGCACCTGTCCAAGGCTCGAAATGTTTCCCCCTACAATACGATTCCTGACCGCCGGCCTGGGGCCGCACTCTACACGGTAACCACAAACAGATGTTTTTAAGCATGTTGCTATTCTTGTAGATGGTTTACAAAAGTCATAACACATCTTTTATCAACCATCCGCACAAATAATAAAATCAGTTTTTGCTTACCTATACATTTGAGAACAGCTACTGTGCCTGAACTGCATCGAGTCTTTCTGTAAAGATAAAAAATCACTTTTAATGTGGGGTCAATAGTAATTGTTACCGTGTATCAACTCTTTAAAAGGATTTTGATACAATACCAATGATCAATATCTCTCTGACTTTAGGTATACCTAACATATGAAGAGTTGTGGATCTTGAAGGTTTCTTGATGGCCTGGTTGGCTGATATTAAGAGCCACTAGGTTTTTCTGGAAGATATCTTCAATGGAGGAGATAGGAATGCTCTCAGAGCTCACATAGCTACAAACAAAGAAAGAAAGATGCACAAAAGATCAATGCCATTGGTTATTTAAAGGTAAGTAAGAAGTAATAACACTAAATTTTAAAATAAACATGAACATTTGTTTCTGTTTTCAGTTGTTTGTGTTATGTTTATACGTTAAGGTTAATGCGTTTGTGCTTGGGGGGCACGTACCGGCAAACAAGGGAACTGCAATACCTTGAAATTAGCGACTTTGTGGTTTTTAAATATGGTTAAATGAATTAAAACTATTAAGCCTTAAGTTAATTAGTGTACCAATTAAAATATTAAGAGTAGACGAATAAAATATGAATTCTTATATTTCTATATTATTAAAATCCTAATTAGCTGTGGTCTGGGGGGGGGCGGTGCACCCCCTGCCCTCCCAAACTCCACATATGTATTTAGATCAAACACGTCAAGCTGTCCTTCTCTTTTGCAAACTTTCTTTTGTACCCGAAATGAAGACAATGACTATCAAACTCCTTGCATTTTAAACATGTTCATTGTTTTGATGGTTTCATGCACCGCACCAACACAGGCTGATATATGACACAGTAATGACAAACAGCAATGTCAAACAAATGCTGAGCTCTAATGAGGAACAGTAATAAAAAGAAAGAATCGGCAAAAGACTGCAGCTGGTTAAAAGGAAATCTCGTCAATGTTTGCAATAGTATTTCATTTAATGGCAGACTGATTTTAATTGGATTTACTGTGCCGATAATGAGGGCGCTGGGAACAGAGACGTTATTATTCATAGACACCCACACTGTATGAAACACACACATACACAAAGAAAGAGAGTATAAACATATTTCTGTGCTCTTTAAAGGGAAATCCTCGCTTTGGTCTGGAAAATTAATTTTCTTTAAATAGCAGAGATGGGAGGTGATTTAATTTATGGAGCATATAGTGTATGGTAAGGGCTCAGTTATTATTATTATTATTTATTATACCAAGGGCCTGTTGAATGCTTTATTCTGATTGGTTGAGAAATGTTCCATGGGTGTTGATTCTGTTTCTGTAAACCGCACACCTAATTTTCTACCTATTTCTTAAAAATAGGCACCAGAGCAATATTTTACTCCGGTCATTTGAATTATTTGAAAATAATGCACACCTGCTTCGCATCGTGCCGCATTACCACCTTGGATGTGCATTATTTTCTTATACTTCAATGGCCCGTCGTCAATTACTCCTTACTTAACTTTTATTTTACCAGAAAAAATAATCCCACTTAGATTTAAAATCTCTATTTCAAGAGAGTTCGGCATGGAAGGTATTTTTGGACTTTTTTAAATTAATTAATTAAATTATAAAATTAAAATAAAATCTCAAAATATGTCCCAAATTTGAAAATGAAATGCTAAAATAAAAATTAAAACATTATATTAAATTATTTCATTTTCATTTTTAACGTGATGAAGCATCATTCCGGCCAAATTGAAAAATTAAATTAAATTGATGATTTGACATTTCATTTTCAATATAATCTTGAGTCAAGACAAGCTTGAAAAGGAATCTGTAAATACATTTTTAAAAGGCTTTTTATTCATGCCCAAGCAATAATAGGGACAAAATTAAAATGTAAAGTTCAGTTTTAATTTTATGTTCTGTTTTTCATTTTCGTTTTAATTTTCGTGTTAATTTTTATTTTCAACTTGTTTGCAAATTCAATGTTAATCAGTGGGTGGGGCTTACTTGCTTAAAAAAGGGGATTGGCTGAAGCAGTAATGCCAACTCAGTGACTGTGTTGCTTGCCAACTTATGCCGAGTTCAGACTGCACGATTTTAGCCCTGATTTTGACTCGCCGACAGGTTTTGAGAAATCGCCGACAAATGCCCGAAATCACAGGCAAATCGAAGCTCGTGCACGCGAGTGACAATCACACAGTGTGAATTATAAAAGACGCGTTCTGAGAGGATCGCCGACGAGTCGCCGACACCCGTGAGATATTTGGCATGCTAAATATCTGGACCGGTCAGCGATTCAAAATCATGCCGTGTGAAATGTGTTTTGACTGTCAATAACATCGGCGATGACCTACATCCAATGAGAGAGCAAAATACAGGACAGCTGGAAGTTCGGGGAGGAGTCTCTCAAAACATTTCCTCCTTCATAATTTTTATTTCTTCTTCTTTCTGCTGCAAATGAGCGCACATGCAATTTGTATGGTAAACTTCTTGTGGGTGACCATTTCAAATAATAATCCCAGTCTCACGTGAGAACTCCGGTCTTGCACGCGTGACCTCGCGTTGTTTCATTCGCGTCACTTCTCGCGTGCGTTTGGTTGTGAGACGGACCAGGAAACAGTTATCGGCGATTCTTCTTACGGTAAAGTCATGCAGTATGAAAACCCCTGTCGCCAATCCATCATGCAGTCTGAAACAGCAGCGACTGAACCCTTCCCCAGATAATCACGCAGTGTGAAACCACAGGTGACCCGACTAGTTTGAAAATCATACAGTCTGAACTCGGCATTAGCGACCTTATTGCTACATCTAGCGACTTTTAGACCCATTTAGCCAAACTTAGTGACTGTTTGGATGAATATTAGCTTCACATCTGTACAGATATGTTACTGTGTCGATTGTACTGGCCAACGAGTGCCAGGTGGCGCTGTCACAGTGAAATGTGCGTCTACCCTCTGTGCATGGAGCTGGGCAGCGAGCAACATTTAGACTGAGCTGACGCGTGGATGAGATTCGAGTACATTATTTACATTTCAAAGGAGGAACAAACACTAAGAAGTGGCTGGTCTGCTGTTATGTATGTGCGAATGATTCATTCAATTTACTCAATTTTTTTTAAGGTAAGTGGTTGCAATCAATTTATTTAAGCTACATTTAAACAAAAGTTTTTTGTTTTGTTTTGCTTTTTTTTAAATGTAGCTTAAATAAATTGATTGCAACCACTTACCTTAAAAAAATTAAGTAAATTGAATGAATATTTTTTTTCAGTGAACAACATTTAAATTGTTGTGGCTCTATCTGCTCGCTTGCCTTAAAGTCACAATGAAACGGAAGTATTGATCGTCTTATTTTCCCCGTCGTGACGTTTATCCCAGTGAAACGGATTTTGAAATGAGATAGGTAGGAATGGGACTTAAATTCGTCCATTGGGAACTAATTCGATTGCTAGAAATTGGGTCATGTTGCTATTTGCTAATCGCTGCTAGTCAATCCTCGTGACCGGAAGTGAAGAGGGATTCTTTCGAGGAGGAGAGGAGATAAGCGTTTTTGATTAAAGATTATAAGGGCACATTTATTTTTTAACAATAATAAAGCTCACAGATAAGTCATTTGTAAAAAAAATAACATAATATTCCAAAAAATATAAGTTTCTAATTTCAATATCAAAAAATGAAAATTCTGTCATAATTTTCTCACTCCCATGTTGTTACAAACCTGTATAAATTTCTTTGTTCTGCTGAACACGAAGGAAGATATTTGTTTTAGGTATGTTTGTTACCAAACCATTCATGAGCCCCATTCACTTCCATAGTATTTTTTTCTACTTTAGAAGTGAATGGGGCTCATGATTTGTTTGATTATAAACATTCCCCAAATTATCTTCTTTCTTGTTCAAATGTATGCAGGTTTGTAACAACATGACAGTGAGAGATTGATGACCGAAATTTTATTTTTGAGTGAACTATCCCTTTAAAGTTAAAGTGAACCAGGAAGCAAAGCATAAAGGGGTTTTTCCTTTTGGAGTCTGCCATCTGCTCAGAGGTCCTCCCTAAAAGGAAGCCCCTATGATTAGTTAAAGAGCACCTACTTCATTGCTAAAAACAATGTTATTTTTGTTGGAGACGATAACTTGCATCATCGTTTACTTTCGTTTACTTTGGGGTTTGTACTTTTTGCATATCCTTAACGTACTAATACACACTTAAGGGGGTCGCACATCGGCCGCGCAGGTCAGCGTCGCCTCGAGTCGTGTCTAGGACAACTCGGAGGTATCGTAAACCAGAAGTGCACATTAAATAGCGCAAGCTTCGTCAGATAGCATCTACTTCAAAATGCAAAATATACATTAGCAACCAATGTTAATCGTTAATGATTTGGGACAA